>NC_140095.1:14728956-14791275 GCF_964237585.1 Gallinula chloropus | reverse complement strand
AGGGTATTTTCCCGAGAAACGCAGATTTCAGACAAACTCGAGTTGAAGAGTCAACACCACAGAGGGTTTTACTTGAACGTGGCTTCCCATGTTGTTTTTATGGAACAAATACAGCCAGTGCTTGTATAATCACAACAAACAGCAGGAAAGATGCTGAGGAATGTTGTCTTAATTATCCTGCACAAAGATTAAAACGAAAACATGAAGGCAGGAAAAACAAACAACCCCAAAAGCTAAACCAGGTTTCAGTGCACTGCTTTGGCTTCAGCAGGGCAGAGCTGAGTCGCAGAGCCTTATTGCTGGGTGAACAAGGCTGCCTTAATGTACAATGAGGCTGTGTGGGTTTAGTTTACCTTATTTACTTTCCTGTCTGTGCAAGTAGGCAGGATTAGTGCTCTAGACACAACCTACTTCCAAATAGTATATGGAGTTGCAGCATTTTATAGTCCCCTCAGGCCACACTGGGGGATGGGGCATTCCCATCCATACTGCTGCAGGATGGGAATCTCTTCGAATAAATTCTCTGTCTCCATGTGAAAAGGGGAGGTCGTGCCTTTGCTTTTTTAAGCTAAAGGTTGGAAAGTTTTCAGGCATACTGTGCCAGACTATTTTCTGAGGTCAAGGATACCTGTAGATGCTCTGTTAGAGCTGAGAGGTGTTGGATCTCACTGGAGCAAGATTCTGGTTTGCAGCTGATGGCAGATACCTCATCTAACAAGCTAAAAGCACTAAAATTTTTCTCTGCACCTTGTGTCCCTGCTCCAGAAAGGGGTGAAGCTTGCAACACGTCCTCACAGCACTCAAATCCCACACCTTCGTGCCCTCAGAGTGGGTGCACCCTGAGCTGCTGGGTGACGATGAGTGCTGAGCCAGGTAAAGTTTTACTGCTTGCTGTTTGTGTTTTATGGTCCCTGCTTCAGGCTGCTACACTAAGCCCTGTGCCAATATAACATGTGCAGCCAGATCCTGTGGCACAGGAGCAAAAAGCAAAACACACCCAGGCACCGGCTGTGCGAACCAACAACCAGGCTTCTCCTCCTGCAGCCAAGAGGTTCTCTGTCCTGCCTCTGGCACCTCGCCCTGCACGTAGCTTGTTCCCCTCTGCACCCTTGTGCTGCCTTGATTTGAACTGGTCAAGTTTCCCCAGAAAATTGTGGGGGTGAAAACCGTTTCAGATTATCTGGTGTCCCTAAGTCCTCATTGCATCTCCAGCCCTGGCTTGAAGCCAGGTGACATGAGTGGGTCTATAGCAGGAGCATTCGCGCCAGCCATGTGAATTAGGGCTCTGAAAACACTTAGTGGTGGAGGCAAAAAGCAGGTGGAACATTTGGCATTTGGGGATGCTGAGGAGCCTGAGCCATATGGGGACAGTGGCTGTCCTGTGGGACATATCCCCCAGCACGATCTCAGTGTGTGGAGACAGGTGCTTGCCCGCAGACGTGACAGCCAGTGGCTCCCTCAAGCTGGGCTTGAGGCCTGACACGTTTAACCACCTCATTTGCTTGAAGCATCTACAAGGTTCAACGTGGGGCTCCTTGGAGCTGATGTGCCTTCAGCCAGCTGGGAGAGGAGCATGGATGGAGCCTTGCTGAATGTCCATCGCATCAGGCTCACCGAGGGGTGGAGTAGGAAAAGAATACCAGCGAGAGAAACTGGCAGCCTTGGAGTTACTTAAGCAAGTCTTGTTTACACACATTTACTCCTCTTTATATAATAACCTTGACTGGTCCTCAGGGAGCAGGAGGGGTTGTGCTGGCCCTGCTCACAGCATCTGGGGGTACCTGCAGGGACCCCACATGGCAAGCGCCCATCAGGAACCTCACAGCAGCAGAGATGCCGAGGGAGCTCAGGCACGGAGAGAAAACTGATTTCGTATCATTTCATGCAGAGATGCCACCAAATGAAGGCATTTTCCCATAAATGCCATCAATTTCAGAACAGGAAGGCAGGACTTTTATTTTGCAATACATTTTTTCATCTTGCATCTAAGGGCTGTGTTCAGTAAACCCTGATGCCTTATTTTATAAGGTGTGCTATTAGGGAAACAAGCCTGTCTGAGGTAGAGATCAAAAAGAAATCTTCCCTCTGTTCCCAAGCGACCTTCTTCGTGGAAAACAATCAAGTTGCTTTTTCATTCCCCTTAAAAAATGGAAACAGTTAGAAATACTTTCCCAGAAAAGCTGATTCCCGCAGCCCTGCTTATGAGCTACTAAACTCTGCAGGGCGCCAGGCAAAGGGTTCCTATGAAATGACACATTTTTTTGCTGAATAACAAGAGCAAAACTCCATCAGAGCTTGTGCCTTGCAAGTGAAGGGTGTTTTGGAAGGTCAGATCCCTGGTCCTGCTCCCTGCAGAGCGCCCACGCACCACTCTGGGCTTGTCCTTCTGCAACCTGCTCCCTCATTGTGAAAATTAAGGCTTTTTGCTATGTTAATTGGCAGCTAAAAGTTACAGCAGAGCTTTATGCACCGAAGGGCTTGGGATTCATTTTCATTACAGTGACTCTAAGGATACTCAATTTTCACAGCACCCTTCTCTCCCCTTCCAAACCCTTCCAGGACTCCTGCATTTGCTCCTTCAGAAGAGCAGAGTGGGCTCTTCAGTCCCCAAACCTCACTGCAATACACTCCTTAAACCCACATGGAAATGGTGCCAGGCTCCTTTACGAAGGAAAACCTGCAATTTGCTCCAGCGGATGCACCAGGACAGGTTTCTGGGTGACAGATCTGCCAAGTACTAATAACTTGACCTCTTTAAAAGCCGTGACGTCCGTGCGTTATGAAAGGCTGTGCTGGCGGCGGGGCGATGACTCACTTACCCAAACACGATTCACCTGCCGACCAAAGTGCAGTGAGAGGTGGAGGCAAAACAGCCCATGGAAAAAAAAAAAGAAGGCACAGCCAGAAATACTCGTCTGCTCCCTGAGCAGACATCTTTGGCCAGGCTACTGCCAGCCAGCGAGCCCATAAACAGCTATTTATAATTGTGGTGGAGACACAGCCTTGCTCATCCTGCCTGAAATCCAGCCCAGTGCCCGTGTTGAGGGCTTCACACCAACTGGCTGTGGGGGAGCACCTCAAGTTCCAGCTAAGACCTGGGGCTGCAAGACTGCTCCCTGAGTTTTCAAAGGGCTTTGTTCTCCTCCATGGTCAGACGTGGGTCTTAGCTGGAATTTGAGCTAAGCTTTGCAAGAGCTCTTCTGTCCTCACGACAAAGGACACTGAATTATCAGGCTGGTGGTGGGGGAGATGCTGGAGCCGAGAGAATAAAGATCAGGGAAGAGGATGTGGAAGCTTCACACAAAGCTTGTCTGGAAAAACATCTGTACAGAAGCCAATACCAAGGGCAGAAAGAGGGTCAAGGAGGGTCAAGCACTCACCCAGCAGCTCCTGGCTGCTGGGAAGGAGTATTCATGGAGGGAATGCCTAGCTGCAGGACCTCACAGCTTGCCCACACTTACTTTGCACGGTCACACTGGAATGCCTCAGACAACCCCACTGACACCAGCATATTTGGTCCCAGTCAGTGCCCTGGTGAAGGGGAGCCAGTAAACACCCTCCTGTCACCCACTAAGGCACTGGATGAATGGGGCAAGCTGGACCCTCAACCTGACCTGAGCAGGGCAGGACAGAGGCATCACTGCAGACCAGGCTCTGCCACTTGCAGCCTCCTTGAGCAAGTGAAAAGGCAGCTCTGGGTCCCTGCCAGCCCTGCTGGCACCTTCCTCAGGTGGGTGGGAGCTACACAAGAAAAACAAAAAGAGGAAGAAATGAGGGAGGCAGCATGTACTTGCTTCTTGCTGGGGCAAGGAGCCAAGACCACACGGGCTGGTGAATGAGCAGGGCAGGGCAGCCTGGCCATCCCCCAGCTGCGGTGCTGGGACACCATTGCGTCACCCCTGAGCACACACCCCAGGTCAGGCAGAGGGACACACAGCAGCTTGTGAAGCTGGTAAGTTTTGTCAGGGCCTGTAGGAAGGGCTGGATATAAATCAGCTCTCCCCATCCAGAAGATGAAGTGGGTGATGGGACCTCTGGGTCTAGCCTGCAAGGATGCACTTCTGTGGGGACACCAAGTCCCTTGGAAGCTGTGGAGCTTGCTGCAGTGTAAAGATGGAGTCATGTCCTCCAAGAATGGGTTCCTTTTGGATTTTCCTCCTCTAATCACTTGGTTGTGTTATGCTATCCATGCCCTTATGTGCCCTAGGATTACATGGTCCTAAATGAGCCATGCTGACTTTGTGCCTCTTCATGGGATCTCCTACGCATGGAGGATCCTCAGTTGCCCTTGAAACACCAAGGAAACAATTGCAGTGCATAAAGGTGAGCTTATAGCACCCTGTACCACAGACCATGGTCTTGCTTATCCTTGGGCTTCCTCCTGGATAACTGGGACAAACCTGACCTTGCCTTTAGCTTATTCCCTTCTCAGGAGTATGTGGCTTGTACATGATTGACCATGGTAAAGGACATCTCCACGTATGTTCTGTGGGCCTTGCTTCCAAGACCAAGTTACAATGTTCTGCCAACCCCTTTGCCAAGATGTTTGGCCCAAGAGAGTAAAATGAGCCAGAGACAGATCTGGGCTTTCCCTCTGTGACTCTCCAGTTTCCAGGAGTTCAGGCATAAACCCAGTTACATGAGCAGTGAGATAACGTTACATCGCAGCTCCGTGTCCTGCCAATCCATGTGATAGCCAACTCATTTCTCTAGGAATGATGATGCCTCAGGCAAAGCCTGTATGACTCAGAAGGGAAAATATTAAAGTTTTCTTTAAAGGAAAATATTAAAGTTTTCTTTAATTCCCCAACCCTGCTTACATCTGATCCTCCTTACTGAGAGAGTCAGGGCCTCTCTCAAGCGCCAGAGTTTCAGGACCCAGGAACAATACCATGTAATTTAGATGATTGCTCTCTGCCCAGCGCCTAGTCAGCACAGCACAGACCTCGAATACCAAACATCAAGGAGCAGTGTGGCAATCTGCTGGCCTCTGCCCCAGAGAAAACCAGGCATGGAGCAGCTCCCCTTGTCCATACTGGGACCTGAAAGAAAAAGAGCTTGGTGTAACAGATGGGCTGTGACTGCAGAAGAGTCCCTGTCACCACCTGCTTCCCCTGCCTTTTGCTTCACTCACCAGGACGGGCTTTGAACCACATATGGCAAACGGAGAATAACATCCTGCACCTAGAAATACTATGATGCAAGGAAAGCAAAAAAATTCCAGGAAGCTGATGTGTTTGTTGACAGGCTGGGAGGGTTATGATGCAAATAACTCCCTGCATGTTATTTGTGTGTACTGAGGTGTAAAAATAGACCCTCAGACCGACTCTCAAGGCTTGCAGACAAGCCAGGACCCAGGCACAGCGCTGCTGAAAGGGTGCTGTAAACCAGGGGGACAGGAGTGGGATGCTGAGGCTGGAATTTGGCCCCAGCTGCCTGCTTGATCATCCAAGCAGAAAAACAAACCTGGGGCCTGATCCTGTGCAGGGTGTGCTGGCTCCTACACATCAGCCCTGCATGGGCCTTGCTGATGGCAACACTCCTCCTCCTTCTCCTCCTCCTTCCGACACTTTCCTCCTTCCTGTGCTTTTGAAACAGGGAAACTAGTTTTACCTCCATGCAACAGGACTTTCAGGTCTGATGGCAGCAGCTCTGTCTGTGAAGGAGGAGGCTGGATGGCTGCATAGAAAAGGGTCATGATGCTGGTGTGGAGCATATTCCTGTTTAGCAAGTGCTTATGGTGCCTTTGATGACACTCCAGGGAGCACCCAGGTCTCTTCTCCCTGCTCAAAAAACCTGCTGACACCTCTGAGCCACTCCTTAATGTGTCAAAATCAAATATCAACGTTTCTGACAAATATTTATGCACTAAAATAAGCAAACATAGCTGGTGTGAAACCCCTGATCCTCGCGTCACCCTGTCAACAATCTGGACAACGTTAAGGAGGCTGTACTGGAGCCGAAGCACACGTGTGGCTGGGAGCCAGCGGAGGCGCTGGTTTCCCCAGCACCAACACCTGGAACTCCTCACCCTGTGCTGATCCTGGGCTGGTTCCCAGTGAGGAGAAAAAAAATAATTAGAAAATAAATCCTATTGTGCTTTACAAACAGCTCCTACACCCAGTGTGATCTGTGTTATGCAAAACATAAAGTCCTCGTCTGGCCAGCAGAATGGTTAGCATTAAGCATTTAAAGCTCTGTTTTTTTAATTATTTTTTTCCTGTAGCTGTGTGCTGAGTCAGCACAAACACACCAGTGACAGGCAAAAGCATCTGGAGCTCAGAACCAGCTCAGCTCTGGAGGGAATGAAAAAACCAACTTGTTCTTGTGCTGCTGCTGCTGAAAGCTGGTTTCCAGTGAGCTCGTGGGTTGTGGTTGATTGATTTTCAACTGTGTTATGCAAAGGCAGCAGCACGGCCTCGCTGCTTACAGGGCACTGGAGAGCCCACACACGTGAGGATGGTCGTGCAGTGGGTCAGGAGGTGAGGACAGGAAGGAGGCAGGTCCCAGGGAACAGCCCCGTGTCTCCCTGAGGAGCTGGCTGGGGAGATGAAAGATGCTCCTCGCCTCACCTGATGCCAGCTGGTCATGGTGGAGTGCTGCTGCTCCTAAGCTGAGCTGCACAGACAGGTTGTAGGACCCCTCTTCAAGCACATTGTCGCAAATTCCACCATGGTAGCTAAAATGGCTCGGGAGCCATGAATGTGTCCTTGAGGGGTAATGTGGAGGTAAGACTGGTGAAGACAATCTCTTTTTTTATTGAATAGTCAGGTTTGGGAGGAAAAACTAGCTATGACAAGAACTAAATAATGAGATGGGAGCACCTGGTGTGAATGAGCCTTGCCCACCCCAGAAATGCCCATGAGAGAATTGCAGGGGGAAGTGATGTGGCAGGTCCTTCTGGGAAGACAGCCAAAGACTGATCCTGCAGATGGGAAACATGGAAAACTTCCCCCATGGGGCAGAGTCCCTGGCAACCCCGCAATACTTCTGGGGCAACCACTGTCCCTAATGCCATGCTCAGGAGGTGTTTGTGGCTGTGCTGCTAAAGAAGCTGGAGAAATCACCTAAAAAGATAATGGAGCAAGCTGCTAAGCCTTCCATGCTCACATAAAGTACTGAGTTGTTGAGCTTTTAAAACTACTCACAAACTGTTTCATGTAATCACAGTAGATTTTGAAACAAAACCTGCTCCACAGCCCAAACCTCCACCAGCCACTCCCTTAGTGGGACATGGGTTTCACCAGCAGTCACATCCTGCTGGTGATCTCCCTCCCAGAGCATCACTTCCAGTTCATGCGTGGGTTTGGTTTGATTTTGGGGACACAGAAAAGAGCCCTTGGGGAATGTGCCTCATCCTTATATAATAAGTCTGATCTACTAAGCTGCAGTTGCCAGATTTCAGCTGTTTTCCCAGCACCTGCTATGCAAGAGCTGCTGGCCTCTTGCTGTATGTCTCTGTGGTGGGGAGATGCATCTCCCTTGGGACACAGAGCCCATCCGGGGGGTCCATGAGTGGGAAGGGGACCGACCCCACACAGGGTCTGACCTTGTTCAATTCTGGCTAAGTAGAGCATCTGAAGGAGATGTGGTTTTCAGTCTACACTGTGTTCCTGAGCACCCCAGGTATCCTGTGCCCCAGTCACTCTGGAGCATCCCACCCTCCTGTTCCCATCCCAGACTGACCTGTGTCCCTCAGGCCTGTGTCCCTGCTCAGTTCCCAGCACCCTAGACACCCCAGGCAGCCTGCACTGTGGGCTGGCTCCAAGGTGCCCTGTCCCCACTCTGGGGCACCCCAAAGTAGCCTGCAGCACTTTGCACCTTGGTCCTGTTTTAGGGTGTCCCAGATTCCCCCGGGCACCCTGCGCACCTGCTGGCCCCGACAGCTCCCCAGCACCCCCCACACTGCTGCAGGCTCGGGTGCCCCGAGCTCTACCCTGCACCTCTGCCGCTCTGGAGCCCCCCAAACACTCCCGCATCCCGGCTCCGGGGGATCGGCAACGAAGCCCCCCAGCATCCCCAGGGCGATGCTCGGGAGCCCGACCCCACACCCCGAGGGCCTCTCCTCGCCCGCTCCGCGGTGCCCCTCGCGCCGCCGGCTCCGTTACGAAACGCGGCCGGGGCGGGGCGGGGCGGTGCAACGCTGCGGCGGCGACAGCCAATGGCGGCCCCGGCAGCTCCGCCACCGGCGCCCTCCGCCGGTCCGGCTCGGGGCGGGGGTTCTGCCCCGGCGCGGCGGGCCGTGCCGTGCCGTGCCGTGCCGTGCCGGTAGCCGCAGCCCTCCGCCGGGCCGGGAGGGGCGGGAGCCGCAGGGAGGATGGGCTGAGCCGGGCGGAGCGGGACAACGCACCGGGAGCCGGTGGCCGCCGGGGTGAGCTGGCGTCCGGTGGCCTTAGGGCAGCTTCCTCTTGTCGGCTGCAACTGCTGCCATGAGCCGCCGCCCCCCCAGCCAGTCCTCCCCACCCCGGGGGGAGAGCCCGGCCCGGCAGCCCCTCTGCCTCAGGAGTGGGGGCTTGGACATGCTGCGCTGCCCCTCCTGCCTCCTCCTCCTCTGGGAGCCGGTGACCGTGTCCTGCGGTCACTCTTTATGCAAGTCGTGCCTCGGGGAGACCGTGCCCTCCCGCTGCCCCGTGTGCCAGGAGAGGCTGAAGCTGCTGGGCGTCGGGGCGCCGAGGTGCAACGTGGTGCTCTGCGGCCTCCTGGAGAAGTGTGTGGAGCGGGAGAGCCGCCTGGCCTGGCTGGCAGACCGTGTCCGGGACCGCCTCACGCATGGGGACGTGCAGGAGGCGCTGAGGATGGCTCAGAAAGGGGTCGAGCTGGGTAAGCACCACGGGGCTGAGGAGCTGATGGGGCGGGTTGCAGGGTGCCCATGCTGGGTGCCAGGGCCCTGCCCCACACTGTGCTGTTGGAGCAGGTGGGGACCACTTTGTTCCAGCAGCACAGTGCCGTCTGAGCACGGTCTGGAACTGGGAGACCTGGGAAGCTGGAAGCATTGGAAAGGCAGGGCTTGCAGGGTGGGGAGCGGGGATCAAGCTGCTGAGCATTTCTCCTGTGTCCACCAAAGTCCCTGGGTGATGGGAGGGGGTGGGTTGATGGGCAAGCTTGCTGCTTGTCCTGGCTGCCAGGGCCAAGATCAAGGCAGGGTGCGCAGCCTGCATCCCATCAGCCACATGCTTCTCACGTTAGCGAGCAGCCGGGGAGGAGAAGAGGGCAGCTAGCAACTTCTTGCATCTTGCTGACCAGCAGTATTTCAGGGTCAGAGGAAGAGCTCTGCCCCAGGGGGTGACTGTTATGTAAAATGGTTGGGACTTTTCCAGTCTGGGACAGACATCCTTGCCCCCAGAGCCAGGCAAGGACACAGCTTTGGCTGAGCAACTGTGCCAGCCTTACATGTGTCCCCACGACCCCCGGCCCCCTTCTGCAGCCGGCTCCAGCAAGACATATGCCTGCAAGGTCAGGATCGGGCCCGGGGGGGTTGATCTGCTTTAATGTGTGGCCATAAGTGGATTTCTTGGAGAGTAATGCTTAAATAAAAGGGGTTATACAATGTGTGTGGAGCAGGGGGTTGGGGCGGTGGAGGCAGAAGGTCCTTTCTCCAGCGGCGTTTCTATGACAGCAGTCAGCTCTCCTCCCGCAGCGCAGACACTTACTCATTGCCCGCTGTGAGACAAGTGCCAGAGGTTCAGGATGTGCTTGGAACCGAGGGGCTGAGGGGAGCAGCCCAACCTGGGCTTGGCAGCAGCAAACAGGACTCTTTATGCAACCTCTGAGGTGTCCGTCTCATACGCTGTGTGCCCGTCCTGCAATGCAAGTGCACGTGCTCAGTCCTCTAGTACTGTTTCCCTATTTCTAGGCTTTTGTCTGGCTGGGTGTACAACTATGCTGATCCTTTCAAAAAGCCTCTGTGTGTATAAAGAGGAAATGTTGCAAGCTCTCTCCTTGATCTTCCTTGACTGCTCTGTTCCCCGAAGGACAGGGGAAGTCTGGCTTAGGGCAACAAGGAAATTGCAATCGCAGACACAGCTCCCATAAACCTGAGCTTGCTGGTGCTGCTCAGGGTCAGCCACGTGGGTGGTGCTCTTGGGATGCATTTTCCATCTCTGCAGCCCACTTTCAGGCCACACAACTACTTAGAGTTTTCCCTTTGCTTTTGAACAGAACCACTGATTTGTGTTTGACCCATGAGGATGGTTCTTTTTTACGGTTCAGCCCCGTACTGTGAGCCAGTTTGCAGTGCCCTGCTCAGCCCATCCCACTGAGCAGCTCTCTTTGCTTGGGAGAAAATAAATTGTCAACTTTTTATCCTCTGTTGCCCTGAGTGACCGAAAAAAATGCGCTGTAATGTGTAACACAGGAGGCTTCCCGACGTGCCTGGAGCCAGGAGGCTGGGGAGTGCTATCAGTCACTCATCAGCTGCCAGGGCCGCCAGCTGGCTTACGTCCCTAATGTCTAATGATATCATAGATCAAAAATAGCTGCAGCAGAAGAGAAAGGCAGAATCCATAGCCCCGTTTTACACGTCTTGTTTTCACCAATTCAGTCACTTTATTGCTGGGCTGTGCAAATGTTCCAGTGGGTTTGTCCACATGGAAAATAAGCCTCTAGACTTTGTACTCATTTGTTCCTCTCTACCTGTTGTTAGGGGCTGGAATACTATGTCCCTGGATTTGTACTTTTGTGACAGGGTACAGTGCAGCAAGTTCCCACGTTTCCTGGCTTGAGCCTTAAGGTCCTGGCTAACATTGTAAATGAAAATAAGCTCCGAGGGATCAGGTGCACAGCTCAGCATGGCCAGTGCAACCTTGGTGCCGGAGAGGCTGGGGCCAGGCTCTCTGCTGCTCTCCAGGTTGTGATGGCACCTTGAGCCCCAGGCAGAGAGCAAGGTCTCCCTGTGCTCTGTGCTGAGCAGGGGGACAAAAGGAGGCGATAGCCATGGCAGAGCTTCCTCCTCCATGGTAAGGCATGGGGGTGTCCATGAAGTTTGGTGAGTGCCTGGGCACGGTGACAGCAGAGGCAGGCAGGGGTGCAGGCAGGCGCTGGCTTCCTGCACCCTGCTGTCACGGGGTGTGGGTCTGGACCTGTGGTTTGCTGGCAGAGCTGCATCAGCACTGTGTATGAACCAGGGCAGGAGGAAATCCTACTGGGGTTGGGAGTGCAGGAGACAGCAGCAGCGACCATGTACCCCGATGACTGCTGGTTGACTGCTGCTGGCTCTGGTAGGAGCTGCTGGCCCTGCAGCAAGGCAGCGTTGCTGTTCCCCTTTGCCACAGTAAAAGCAGTGCCAGTGCCTGCAAATGGTGCCAAATTTATGATGCAGTTTTGGCCTCAGAGCCAGCATCTTACTGCTGATGGTCAGCACTGGGGGTGGGACACAGGGCTGGGTGCACAGTCCCGTTGCCCTAGCTGGCAAGCCTGCAGCACGATGGATGTAGGTCACCTCCGTGGAAGCTGTGATATAACGGGGTGCGCCTGGGAATCCTCCGCAGTTCGAACCCACAAACGTCACCACACCTGGATACTCCATGAACTGCACCCTGTGCACTTTCATGTTTGCTCTCTCATACTCCCTGATGTCCCCCACCCTGATTTCCCTGCTGGCACTGCTGGTAGAAGGGGAGGTCTTTAGGAGGTCTCCCTGAGATAGGGGAGAAGAAAATCTCACTGCCTGTTATTTAGGAGCAGGCAGGAGTGTGTGGGACACCCAGCAGTGTGGTGCTTGGGGTGTCACAACCAGCAGCACCTGTGGGAGCTGTGCCTCCCCACCACCGAGATCCATCAATGACATCTTGCAGATAAGGAGTTGGATGCTCAGTTCTCTTCCTCTGTTTTGGGAAATCTCAGCCTTTTCTCATACTTGGAAACCCTAACACAAGTACTGGGGGCAGATCCTTGCGTCTTCCCTGGTTTCTTTCCATCCCGGGAGAGTGGTGGCAACCAGGGGGGTCCGGGAGTCTCCCTGGTGTTTTGGGATTATGGTTTCCACTGCCAGGGCAGAGCTGAGATGCGCCCTGGTCTCCACCATCTCCCCTTTCTCTCTCATTGCACAGAGCCGGGCTTCATTTAGTATGGGATGAGCTTTAATATCTCCCTGGTGTTTTGGGATCGCAGGTCCATGCAGCCACACTCTCATTTGGCAGTGTGTTGTTGTGGCTCTGCTGGGTGAATCACATCCTGAAAGGATGGATGGGAGCCCAGATCCCAGCATGGCTGCGCCCCAAAGCAGTGGTGGGGCCCCTTGGCTGAGGGCATTCAAGGAGATGGGGAAAAGCAGAGGGAAGAGCTTCAAAGAGTCTAAAACCAGGGATTTAGAGAAAATAGCTTCCTTGCTGAGACTTATGAGGCCAGTGACGCCTGCCACAGAGAACTGAAGGAGCTGGTTGTGCTCAGTGTGAGGCAGTGGTGCAGGGGCTGTCGTGTCATGGCAAGGTCTCCCCAGCCTCACTGGGCATAACTCATCACATGAGTGATGATGTTTCTCTTTCCAGCCCCAGATGCCAGTGGCCCACGGCTGTGCCGGGCAGAGGTGTTCCTGGCGCTGGGGCAGCACCCGCAGGCGTTGGAGGACCTGAATGCTGTGTGCAGGGCTGAGCCTGGAGAGCATGAGGTGAGTGGAGGGGAGGCCCCATCGACTGGCTGCACTTGGAGCCAAATCTTACCAGATGGGAATTCTGAATTCCTGAATTCTCCTGGCTGAGCTGCCCTTGGAGAAATCAACCTGGGAGCTTGCTTGCTGAAGCACTCATGGAATAGTTTTTCAGCTTCACAGGCAGAAGCCCTTGACTCCTTCTGTAGGTCTCTGTAGGGTGGGTTTGCTTGGCTTTTGCAACTGCTGCATTTTGGAAGAGTCCTGTCTGATGGGTACCTGGCTATGGGTGGACCTGGTGGGCAAAAAGGACCAGTCTGAGCATGGGAGCAGCAATGTGTCCGGGTGCTTTGGCTGGAATGGGAGCAAGCAGGGAGCTGGAGGGAGATTCCTTTGCGGCTCACATGGGAGCCAAAGGGACACATGCTCAGCTGGTCACCGTAGTCTCATAGTTACCACAGGTTTTTCTGCTCCGCAGGGCTTCTTCAGGAAGGGGAAGGTGCTTCTGGAGGTGGGACAGAGAGCTGAAGCCCTGCTGGCATGGGAGCACTGCCTGACACTCAGTCCCTGTTTCCACCCTGCTCAGAGAGAGATGGAAAAGGTGCGTGGGCTGTACCATGGAGGAGTCCTGTGTCCTCGGGTCACATACCTGTGTCCATCATGGTTGTGCTGCTCTGGCCAGCAGTGGGATCAAGGGAAGTCGAGTCCTGGTCCAAGAGCCTTCCCAGCACTGGGACTTTGTGCCATGGCGGCACACTTGGTGTCCAGGATGGAAAGGGCAAGGGAGTGTGAGATTGACCTGGGACTCCCCACAGATCACTCCCTCTTTGCTCTTTGTGAGTGATGGAGAACATGACTCCCAGCCCTTAAAATACACCACTTTTGTCACTGCCTCATGACGATTTTTTCCTTACGTGCTCCTAAGGCATTTGCTTGATGGAGAGCTCAGCCAGCACTGAAATCAGTAAGCCTGAGGTGCCCTGCAGCAAGCAGGAGGCTGCTTTGGGGAGAGAGGGAGCCTGGCAGCTCACCCACCTCCCTGATTCCTCCTCCCAGCATTCCTGAGTCCCACTTTCTCCTTCCAGGTCCTCATGCAAGAGGATGCTCCTCAGCAGCACATAGCTGCTGTACCCCTGGGTGATGGACACCAGGGCTCAACTGGTCCCCATATTGATGGAGGGCACCCTGCACTCCCATCATGTCCCACATCAGCTCAGGTAAGAGTCTGCAACGATCTGAATCTGTGACGGGGCTTAAATGTCCTGTGGGACATCCCAAACTGCTTTTTCCAATGGCAGGAAGGGGGGTGTGATAAGGGGAGGCTGTGCAGGGCTGTAGCCATGTGCTGGGATGTGTATGCTGTGATGAGAAGCTGCAGGCAGTGGAGGGTGGAAGAGCAAAGGCCATTGGAGCTGATGCTGTGGAGACTGGGGAAGCACCCCTATACCAGAAAAACTCCCAGTTCCATTGGGCTCAGTGGGGTGGATGCGGCAAAGTATTCAAAGGGAGAAGAGGTTTGAGGCTCGACTTTGTTATGTCTAGGATGAGGAGAGAGAACCAGCAGATGGCAGAGGGGACACTGGGCCTGAACACGGCCAGGGGGCAGCCACCCTTTCCCAGCCAGGGCACCAGCAGGAGCAGGAGCCATTGGCAGAGAGGCCGGGCTGGCAGCTGGTAGGTGAGTGGTGTTAAAGGTACCAAAATCTCATCCCCTGCAAAATACTGGTTTAAAACCCACTTTGGCACTGAAAAAAACGGTGATAGCACGGTGTGCCAGCTCAGTGAGCAGAGATCCCAGGGACATCTGATGGGGCAGCTCTGGCCAGCACAGTTGCTGCTTCTCGTGCGGGTGAGGATCTGCTCTTCCTGTGCTGAGCTCGTGAGCATGCACCCAACCTTTGAGTGTCACTGGATGAAAAGTTCTTGCTAAAGCCAGACATCACTTGTTGGCTGTGTGGAGCCAGGGAGAGACTTCCTGTGGTTCCCATACTCCCTTGTGAGTGGCACAAGGTGTCAGATGTTGGGGGAAGTGGCATCTTCATTGGCATTAATTTGCCATCAGCATCCAGCCAGATGGCTTCCATGTATGTAGATTTGCATAAAGCAGTGATGTTGCCTTGTGGCAGGTCTCCAGACATCTCCACCGGGGAGCTTCTTAGGCCACTTCACCGCCCAGTGCCTCAGTTTCCCTGCCTGCCCCTACCACCTTCCTCTACCAAGTACTGCAAGACTCACCAATGACAAAGCTATGGATGAACATGGATGGGTTAATGGGGGGTGGGGGGTAGGTCGCATTTCCTGGTTGTTTTGTTTCAACCTTCAAAGCACTTTGTGTAGCAAATAACTACATACACCTCAGAACAAGGTCAGAGGGCAAGAGTTAATTTTCAGTGCTGAACTGGGGGGGTTCATCTTCTCATTCCTTCTCTTTTGTCACTAGAAAACAAAGAGAAAACAGCAGCAGCAAAGTGTACCCAGCCATGCCTCGGGGAGCTGCTGAGCATATCCGACTTGGAGTGTTCCCTCTGCATACGGTGGGTTCTCTGGCAGGAGAGCATCTTTTAGGATGAAGAATTAGCACTTGTTGGGTTTCTTTCCTGGTGTGGATCTTTCTTCACATCTTAATAACAAACTCAGTCCCCAGTACTGCTGAAATGCAGTTTTTCATTGGTGATAACAGACAAGGGGAGGGCAGGACATGCTTCCCCTGCCAGGCTGTAAGAGCTCAGATTGCCCTGTCTTGGGGTGCAGCATCCTTAGGTCTGTATTGCTTGAGACATTGGAGTGGAGGTGGGATGTTTAGTGGGGCCAAAGACTGAAAGCAGTGGTTGCCCTTTGTAACTGCAAGCTGGAACAGGATGATGTTGCCCCAGGGAAATACCATCAGCATCAGGGGTATTGCATAGTCCTGTGGCAGTTCTCATCTTGCATCATTGTGCAAGTCCAACAGTCTGAGCTCAGACTTCTAATTAAAGGAATAAGCCAGTTAGGAACCTTTACATTTAATTAACAAGAATTATGAGAAAAGCTTAGTCAATGCAGCTTTAGTAAAGGTGAGCTGTGTACTCATGAGCTGCCAGGGTTTGGAACCTGTACACAGGTTTCTGTGTCCATGCAGCATCACTGTCTTCATTGCAGAAAGCTGGTGAGGGCAGCAAATTTCCCTTGAATTGGTTGGGGACGTGAGGAGTGTCTTGTTCCTGCTGGAAGCAAAATCTCTTGCTCTCAGCAAGGTGATTCAAGGAAGATGCAGGTAACAAGGCTTGGGTGTACAAGGCAGCAGCTGCACCCGTGTCTTCGCCTGCCCTGTCCTACTTGACCTCTGTGGCACCAGCCTGGGCCTCTGAGTGCTTTGGGGGACCTCTGCACCATGGGGCTGAGACCAGCCAGGGTTTCCAAAACAGGATGCTGAGCTAGGCCTGGGGTACAATAGCTTTGAGGATGCCTAGCCCTCTGAACAGAGGCTCTGTGAAGTCTCTCTGTGAGGCTTAGCTGCCCTTATTTCCCTCACATTGCAGCCCGTTGACTTTTGTCCCTTTGCAGGATGTTCTTCGAGCCAGTGACAACGCCGTGTGGGCACACCTTCTGCAAGGAGTGCCTCGAACGCTGCCTGGACCACCGGCCCAACTGCCCCCTCTGCAAACAGAGCCTGAGAGAGGTGAGGGCATGCACCCCATGGGAAGGACCCCAAGGGAGCAACGGGCACTGGCTCCAGCTGCATGCCCAGGACTGTAGTAGGAAGATGTGATGCTCTCATTTTAGCAGCTCCCTGGCACGATGGGATCAGCTCTGCTCATGTGGGAATGACCAAGCAGTTGATAATTAAGACCAAGAGATTCATTTCCACAAGATGCCACAGTGATTTAGTGAGATTGTAAACAGGACTGAGAGGTAGAGAGAGAGAGAGAGAAAGAAAGGAGTGAATGCTAATTACCTTTAAAAATGGAAATGGATGGGAAATCTGCTAGCCTGGAGATTTGATTTAATCTTTAATGAAAAGGGATTCGGATGAGACCGTCAGGGAAATTAGGTTGTCATACAAGGACTGCATCACTGTCAGAGACAAGGCTCTGTGTTGGACGGGCCCTGGGTCTGAGCCACGGCTGGAGGTCTCGGTGGAGCTGACATCCCGTCCTGTTAGATGGCTCGACATCCCCCAATAGATTTTATCCCTGACTTTCTCTGATCTAAAATTACCTTCATCTCCAACAAAAGTGAGCGTGATTCAGAGCCCAGCAGGGCCCCAGAGCTCCCCCCTCTGTTCTTCTTCAACCTATTTTTGGGTCTAATTTCTTTCAGTACCTGAAGGCTGGAAGCTACAGCCCCACCGTGCTGCTGCAGGACATCATGCTGGCTGCCTTCCCTGCACAACTTGCTGAGCGCCGGGAGCTGCATCGGACTGAGATGGAAGAGCTCTCCAAGTAAGCAGAGTCCTGCTCTGGTGGGGAGCTTTGAAAGGGCTGTTCACACCACTGCTCTGCCCTGGGGCTGCTCACATGATGTCTGTCCCACTTCTAGGACCATGTTCTATCAGTGATAGGTGGGTGCAGACATGCCCCATGGGGCACATGGGGATGAGGGAGCATCTCTTCAAGAAGCTGTTTTGTAGGCAGAGTCTGTCCTTGGACTCTTAGTGAGCCAGGTGGCACAACTGGTGTTGCTCTGCCTGGGGTAAAGAACTAGTCTGGTTTGAGGAGTGGCCATGGCACATGCCGATGCAGAGCCTTTGGGATGGGATTTGCACTGGGAGGTTTCATAGTGGTCTCTTCTTCTGTCCCTCAGCCTGACCAAGAACATCCCCATCTTTGTATGCACGATGTCCTTCCCAGGCATCGCCTGCCCTTTGCACGTCTTTGAGCCTCGCTACCGCCTCATGATCCGGCGGTGCCAAGAGACCGGCACGAGGAGGTTCGGCATGTGCATATATGAGAATGGGAAAAGGTGAGCTCCTGGGTGAGGTGGCTTCCCTCTGTCCCAGCTGATTGAATCAGCAGGGGTGTGGTGCATCCCCACATTCCCCACACAGCAGTGAAATGGGATCTCACTGCCTCCTGGCATCGAGCCAGCCAGGCAAGGAGTGGGGCCAGGGCTGGAGCTGGGCAGAGCCAGCGGTGGCTGTAAACACAAGGGTCTGGGAACGGCTTCTGGCTCAGGATGTCTCGGAGCTGCACGGTTCCGTGGCTGTGTCCTGCTCCTCTGAGCAAGCACTTTAAAACTGCCATATTTCTCATACTCTGTCCTTAACAAGCTGCAGGAGGATGCTGGGCTGAGTGCTTTTCTTTGGTGCAGTGCAGCCATCTTTATGTTCGGGGTTTCACCTCCAGATCTTGGGTGGGCTCGGTCTCTGGGCTCTTAACCCAAGTACTTCATTAAATACCTGTTCATACATGCCATTTCCATCCTGTTCTCCAGTCCTGTTCAAGTGAAATGAGATAAATAACATATTCTGGGCTTTGGAGGGATGTCTGTACAATGGGTAGTGTCTCTGAGACCACTGGACATCAGGGCAGTATGAGGGCCTAAGTCATTGGTCTGTGGCAAATCCAAGGGATTTGCCTGCTATTCTCTGGCCTCTTAACAGCAAGTGGTAACTCAACAGAGTTGAGTGAATCCTGAAATTTGCCTCCTCCCAGCCAGCTTGTTCCTGGGCCTTTTCCTCCTTTGGAGCTGGTGCATTCAAGAGAAGCAGCTCCCCCACCACTGGTGTGCCAGCTCAGCCCCTCTTTTCTCTCCCTGGCTCCCTCCAGTTTTGCTGACTATGGGTGCATGCTGGAGATCCGGCAGATCGAGCTGCTGGCGGACGGGAGGTCCTTGGTGGACACCATCGGCACGCGGCGGTTCCGGGTGCTGAGGCGCGGACACAGGGATGGCTACAACACTGCCGACATCGAGTACCTGGAGGACAGGAAGGTGAGGGCAGGGCCAGGGCAGAAGGTCTCGCTGCGGTGGGACAGACCCTCCCCATGGACACCACCTGTGCTCCCCTTCCCTCCGTGCAGGTGTCCGGGGAGGAGCTGCAGGAGCTGCAGTGCCTGCATGAGAGCACCTACCGCTTGGCTCAGCGGTTCTGTGAGCATGGAGACCTTGCCTCCAGGCACATCCTGATGCAGCATGGACCACTGCCAGAGAAGGAAGAGGACATCCAGGTAATGCCTTGAGGGAAGGGATGGTTTAAATAGAGAGGGTACTGCGAGAGCCTTGGAAGCAGCAATGTTGCTGTGCTTCCCATCCTGCTTTACTGCTCTCTTTTCCCCCAGGATGAGCAAAACAAACCCTGTTTTTGACTCCCATTGCTGTTTATGGCATCTCTCACTCAAAGACATGGTAGGGCTTATTTCTTACCGTGGCAAACATTTCTTCATGGCTTCAAACTGGTCTTGCAAACTGAGCACCGAGTTGTAAAAGTTTTCCTGAAATCTTTTCCTAAACATCAACTGAGAAACTGAACTGTCTGGATTTGAAAACACCTGGGAAAAAGAAAAAACAAATGAGCAGAGAAAGAACCCCATGGAGAGTCTGCGGTTTCCTTTTTCATCACGTTCCTTCGAGACAGCCATAGCTGGCCAGGGAGGAGCTAAGGGGGCAGGATCTGGTCTGATTATTTAATTCGTCTTACAAATTTGGAGTCTGGAAGATTAAAAATAAAGACCAAAGTTTAGTTTTCACTCCTTTAAGAAAGTTTTTCCTGTCTGGATTGTTACGAATAAGCTCTTGCTGGTTTGTCCTGGCCAGCAGTTGCATCAACGCTCTACTCTGGATTAAAAAATGACTCATTTTCCTTCAGTTCAAATGAGTGTTTCCCTCTTAATTTGGCTCAGGTTTTTAAAAAGCTGGTTGCACTTTGCCTGCCCTACCTTGGGCAATTGACTGATGAGAAGGAAAATGCCCCAAAAGACACCGGCCACACAGGGCTTGGCCCGTGTTTGCAAAAAGTGTTGCCTTAAACAAGGACACCCACAAGATATTTCTTCGTCTCTTCAGTACAGACTTTTTCCCAGCTACATCTGTGTCTGGAGACTCCCTGGGGAATGCTTGTCTGGAAGTTAAATTAGTTTATCCAGCTGTTTTGAGCTTGGACAGACAAAAGGGCTGTTCAGAGGTGTACCTTCACCAGAGCTGGCATTGCCCTCTTTCCAAGGGCAAATGTCAGAGCCATGCCGCGCGTTCACCTTGCTGTCCCTGAAGTGGGCATCTCTCCTTCTCTCCCCTCCAGGCTTCGGCAGATGGCCCGACGTGGTGCTGGTGGCTCATCTCCATCCTGCCCCTTGACCCGTCCTACCAGCTGAACCTCTTCTCCACCACCTCGCTGCGCGCCCGCCTCACCCAGCTGCAGCGCATCCTCGCTGCCCTGCTGCAGCAGCCCCCCACCGGGCACCCGCTGCCTGAGCGCAGCCTCCGGGACCGCGTCTGAGCCCCCCGGCCCCGACCCTCTCTGCAGGGGAGATCTCCACCCCCTCGGGTTTCTCTATGTGTTGCTTCATGGGTTTTTTGTGTGGTTTGAGCCCCCCCCTAAAAGTAACCTCAGCCATGAGCTGGACACCCTCTGCCTGGCTCGGTGGGGTTGTGGCCGCACCGGTAGCAACATGATGCCGTCCACACTGCCTCTGGGAGCTGCTCGGTGACGTGGCCATGCCACTGAAGTGGAGACTGGGATGGAAAGCTGGGTTGTGTCTCGGGAACCAAAATTACTTGTTGAGTTGCTTTGGTGCTAAAGAGGATTCTCATGGTGCCAGGATCGCCTTGGGTTTGGCTCTCCCCTCTTTGGTAGGTGGTCTTGCTCTGTGCAGCAGATTTAGAGGCTTGGGAGAGTTGGCAATGGGAAGCAGAGAGGTCCTGGCACCTTCCCCCAGCCCCAGGAGCTGACAGCTCTGCCTGTGCTTATGGCTTTGATTTAATTTCTATTCAAGTGAGAAGAAAAGTTGAATTAAACAATCTGAAACTTATGGTCCTGCTTCTAACCACCTTCATGGCCGCAGAGTGAGGAGATGCAGCTCTGCAAGCGCACACAGGTCTGATGTCCCC
Organism: Gallinula chloropus; assembly: GCF_964237585.1. NCBI lineage: Eukaryota > Metazoa > Chordata > Aves > Gruiformes > Rallidae > Gallinula > Gallinula chloropus. The sequence continues at coordinate 14,770,670 of NC_140095.1, read as the reverse complement.
TTCTCACTGCTCTGCTGTGTTTGCTGTGCCAGGCTCACCAGCCACTTCCCCAGGCTGGAGCCTGCCAGCCCCTTCCCTGACTGCCAGCTCTGCTGCTGCCTGGTGCTGTGGGAACGGGGGATTTGGCAGTGTTGGTGCTTTTCCCCCACCCAAAAGCTGCTGTTCCTCAGCTGGGCTGGGCTGGGGTTGTAGAGTTGGAACTTAGAGCTGGAAGGAGCCAATGGCATGAGGGAGTTGAGCCTGGTTTTGTAAGACTTTCAGCTCCTTGACTAGTGCAGTTTTCCTGTGTTCAGTGTTTCTTGTGAACTTTGTGCTGCCTCAGGAGAAAATCAGGATCAGGGCTGAGGCCAGATCCTTGCCTTTGGTACCCAGAACAGTTCAGGATCCCCCAAAAGAGCACAGATGGAATGCAAAGGAAGCTGAACCTCCAGAGAGGTGGGGAGGGGGTAGGACCGGTGACTGAGGCTGTAAGCCCTGTGTCAGGGGAGCCCGTGCAAGGCTGCAAGTGCCTGTCTGCTATTTAAACACAGAGATGTCTCTCTCCCTGGACAGACCAGGCTTTCCTCCCTGGAAATCCTGAAGGTTTGGGGTTTTTTTTTTGTTTCACATCCACACTTTCACTGGCTTTGGGTTGAATTTTAGGAGTGATGCCCACTTAGTCACTGGATTAACACTTTTTCCTGAATTTTATCCCTGCTTTTCTCAAAGGCTCCTCACCCCATCTGGGAACTCAGTGGGCTGTTGGATGTGTGTGGGAGAGAAAATCAGGCTGGGGCTACAGTGCTCCTTCCTGCCTGTGCTGCTGGGCTGAGCCTGGGGAAGGAGGCTCTGGGGTCCTTGCCACCACCTTTCCCTGTCCTGCTCTTTCCAGGAAGGAGAGGTCTTGGTCCCTCCTCTCCAGCAAAGTGCCTCCCTGGAGCAACAGTCAGGGGGAGTTGAGGGCTTGCTCCTCAGGGACTAGTGAGCACCTGAAGACAGCTTAGAGCTGGATTTGCTCCTCTGCCTTTGTGCCATGTACTCCCCCACTTTGCTGCCATCTCTGGGGCATCCAAAGTCCCCTAAGGGGACTATGTCCTCGGGATGTCGGATCGGGGTGGGCAGGGGTAGGTGATGGAGGGATGCCTCAGTCCCGGGGCAGGTGCATGCAGGTGGCAGGATGCCACTGACATTTGGGAAGTGCCTTTCCTTTCTGCAGGGCCAATGTGAGCTCACACAGTGACACCCCCACCCCCCAAGCACCTCGTATACACCCAGAGTTGCCTGTTCCCATATGTGGGAGTTCCCTGAGCTGCTGTGGGTCCCTTCAGCAATGGGGAGGGGTGGGGGGATGTGGGGAAGAAGCATGGGTTTGCACCATGGCCATGCTGGGTGAGAGCTGGGGGCCAGAGCCACATCTGCCTGGCTACTTTGGGAGGGGACTTGTGGAAATAGCTTCAGTTTGCTTGGAGTGCCTTTGGGGTTTGTATTCCTGTCTTCACTCTTTGGATTCAATTTTCTTCCTGGTTATTGAAATAAAGATTGATTTTTTTTTCTTCTTGTTTTGTTTCTGGTGGTTTAACTTTTTGCTGCTCATAGGTAAGAGTGCTTGGGCATCACCAGGGAGATTTGGGGACGCATGGAGACGTGACACCCTTCAGACAGCGAGGCAGAGCCAGTGAACACAGTCCAGCAAAGGCAGTTTTGCTCATGGAGTGCCTTGAACAAGGCAGGAGGGACTAGCTCCTGCCCATCATTGCAGCCAGAGTCTTGGGAAAAGGTGGGAACCAGGAAACTGGTTGTGGCAGAGTTGCTGACCAGTGTGGGATGAGCCTGGAGCGTATCTGTCCCTTGAGTGCTGCATAGAGCATCTGTCCCTGTCCTGCCTTTTCAGCTGTGGGCAGAGGGCGGTGAGCCAGGAGCAGGTTTGCATTGGCAGCTGACATCAGGGATGAGTGACAATCCAGGACGACACACGTGAGCCCTAAAATGGGAGGGTGGCTCTGGAGGGAGAGGGTACAGCGTCTGACCCTGAGTCTGGGCGTGTCCTGCTGGGACAGGTCTCACCTGTCTCGCTCCCACCTCTACCTCCAAAACGTGCCATCCAAAACCAAGGGCATGAAGGGAGCTTCCTCTGTCCACCTCTGCTCTGCACCCTGCCTGGGAACCTGGAATAACTGTAGGAGCGGGAGAGGGCTCGAGGGGTTTGAGGTGGCTCAAGGGGTTTGAGATGGTGGATAACCCTAAGGAGGTCCCACGCCTCCTGTGCCCAGGAGCCAGGAGCTGGCGCGGTCCCTTTGCCATGTTGCCCTGCTCCCACTAGATGTCAGGAAGAGGCTGAGTGCGGGCGAAGAGGAAGGACAGCACGGACGGGATGCGCAGCATAAGCTGCTGCCAGAGCATTAGCCACGCTTTTCTCACCCCCAGCCCCAAAATAGCCGCACTCAGCCCAGGCTCCACACAGCAAGCAGGACCAGGCTGCCCTGAGCAGTGAAGCTGGTGCGAAGTGTCACTTCAGGCCACCTCCAGGTCCCTGGGCTGTGCTGGGGAATCCTCTCTCCACTCTGGCCAGTGAGGTTTTGTTTGCCCCTTTGGGACGGGACCAGGGGCCTAGGGCAGGTGGGGGTACTATCCTCCCCATCCTCCTCCAGCTGGGCACAGCCCTAGCTCAGAGGTGAGAGATAAAGAAGCCCTTGTCTCAGCACCCAGTTCTGCAGAAGAGCATCCCACAACCCCTTGTGGGGGTTGCATAACTGGTATCTCAGTCCAGCTGGGTTGGCTGGTGTTTCACTGAGCAGTTGGGATCTGGAAGTGGGCAGCTGGGAGGGATCTGGATATATCCACTCTGCCACTCTCCCAACCCTGGCCCAAACATCTGCCTGGTTAAGGGGAACCCCACCATCAGGTGGGACTGTGAGGTGCATGCTGGGCTCATCACTGGCTCCCACCAAAGCATCCCCTCCTGAGATGCTTGTCCCTTCAAGATCCATTTTGGGCAGCTTTTGGTTCCAGGCTGCTACAGCCTGATTCTGTCTGTGGGGGCAGCTGGGAATGTCTCCTTCTCCATCTCCAAGGGCTCCTGCTTCCTGCAGAGAGGCTGGATCTGGTCCTGCCTGACAGGGCTGGTGCTGGCAGCTACAGGCACCTCTAACCTCTTGGCCCCAGGATCATGCACAGCAGCTTCACCCCCAAGTCGGCAGCCAGAGCAGTGGGGAGATGGATCCAACTCTGTATAGGCTCCTTGGAGGCACTTGGGGTCCAAGGGGAGATGAACCACCTGTCTCTGCAGCACAGGAGCTCCATCCCATCTGCACCACCACACTTGGCTTTCTGCTGCTCAGATTTGTTTCCTCCCTGTGTTTCGCCATCTCTGTGTGTGCTCCTCCCCTGTGCATCCCAGCAATACCCAGTGATGCTTTCTGGCCTTTACATAACACTCATCACTGGAGCTTTTCAAATGGACATCTGTATCCTTTGGATTTTACAGGCAGAAACTAGTGGTGGGAAGAGGCAACGTATTGTCCGGGGTCACACGATAAGGTCCCAGATAGGGGACCACTCTCCAAATGCTCCCTCTTCCCACTGCATCCAGCTCTAAGCTCTGTGGATGCTGGGACATATCCTGCACCTGGGTTTTACACCCCTGTAGAGGGACTAGCCCTGCTCCCACCATCCCAAAAATGCATCCTCCAGCTCCCCAACCTCCTCTCCTACAGTACCATTTCCTTCCTTCCTCTCTGGTACCTTCAACTCCAGACATCAGTGACAACTTCCCTCACCTAACAGTGTGGGCAAGCAATTAGCTAAAAAGGCAAGTAATTATTACAGCAGGTGTCAGGCTGTGCCTTGTCTTTCCCTAACAAATGGTGCATTTCCAAAGTAATTAGACCAGCTGGTACCCGAGATAGCAGAAAATAAACACGAGATTGTTTGAGCTAAGATCTTCTCTAGTAAGGCCACGACTGTGCTGGAAGAGGAACGTGGTATGTGTTAAGGTTAATGAAGGTAAGAAGGGAGAAAGCCAGCACTTAATTTTCTCCATCCTTTAGCAATACCAGTTGGTGCAATGAAAGACAGATTGTATTGTTCCTGTTTTCTTTTTAAAAAAAAGTAATGAAGACAGATGTACCATCTCTTTCAGGGAAACTCACCCACAGGATGTATTCAAAGCCAGAAAATGACAGCTGATGAAAGAAGTGACTGGAAGCCACTGCTGGAGTAGTTGGAGTGAGACCTGCCTGTCCCCCAGAAGAAAAGGCCCCATTGTTTCCTCCAGCCAGGCTGTGCATGGTGTGATCTCAGTCTCCATCCTGCACGGAGCAGAGCAGGGTGACTGCAGACATGTGCTGAAGGTGACCTGGAGCAGAGATCAGGCAGCAGCAGCTGGACAAATGTCTTTGTGCCCTGGTCAGTGGCATTTTGGAGGTGCCTTGCTGGCATGTCCTTGGCTGTGCAGCACATGGGAGCTGTGCAAAGCTGAGCTCTCATCCAGGCAGAAGAGGAGACCTGGTAAGTTACATTAGGTTGAGGTACCCTAGCATGACTATGGGTGGTTTATGCCTTTAGTAACCAGATTTACTGGACCAGGCTTTTTCCTTAAGGTTTTATAAAACACATTTGGGCCCCTTGCCTGAGGCTGAGCACTGGGTGGGAGTCACAGGATTACCCCCAGCACTGCTCTGCCCAGCTCCTGCTGTCCAGGTGGAACCCTGTCCCTGGGTGGCACTGTAATGCAGACTGACACCACTGATGCTTTCTTGGGGGCCATCAAAGTCTTAATGAACACTAATCAGCTTCAGTCCAGATCCATGGGATTGGAAGAGCTGGAGCTGGCATGGGATGGGGAGATGTTTGCTGCAGTGGGTGGGAGCAAGGTGGGAGTGGGTCCCTGCTTGAGGAGGTCGTCCTTGGCATGGGGCACCATCACACAACCAAGCAAACCTCAGTGAAGCAAGCCAGTGGTAGTAGTCTGTTGGAGGGTGCCGCATGTGGAGAGAGGGAGGTTTTATATATACATATATACACATATATATACACATATATATATATGCACACACACACAGCGGCTCCTTGCCTGCACCTCTGCCCACAGTCCGTGTCCCCCTGAGTGCCCATCGACAGTTCGGGCTCTCCCTGCCCTGTGCCCCCTCCTTTGACTTCTGATTTCACAAAGCAGCTTCAGCCCAGGCAAAAGATTTACAGGACTGATTAAACATTGAGGAAACGGGTAACTTGTTAAAAGCGTGGAACCTACATAAATATGGCATTATTAAAATAAAATGTGACTTTTAGCAAGGACAGCTCTCTCAGCTGTGCTGTGTTTACCTTAATTGTTTCCCTCCATTAATTACAGTCTGAGAGGGGGACTTGTGCAAATTGAAACAAATTAATCGAATTTGTTTAGAGTTTTGTGTGGCTGGCTTATGGGGATTGCAATCAAGCCAGGATGTTTGGGGCATTAAATTACATTGCCTAGATCTGTTCTTCCCGTTTGGAGCCCAAGGAACGTGAAAAGGCAGGAGTCAGCGACAATTAGAAGGTAAACAGGCAGCACGAGTGATGGTTATTTTAGCTCCTCTGCCTGGAGAATTTCACTCCCTGCAAATATTAAAGCTCATCCCTTACTAAATGCAGCCCAACTCTGTGTAATGAGAAATAAAGGGGAGATGGTGGAGACCAGGGCGCATCTCAGCTCTGCCCTGGCAGTGGGAGCAGTGATGTGGGTGGGAGTTCAGTCCAGTTCTCCAGGAAAATTAGTCTACGTGACTCAGCAGCCTGGTGTGTGTACTTGCTGGTTCCCACTAGCAGCCGCCCAGCACCACCCACATTTGACCCAGGGGTAGAGGCTTCCGGATATATTGAGGTCCCAACAAGGTCTGTGAAAATGGGCAATGAAATAGAGAAGAGAAATGCATCTGTCAATGGGGAGGGGGAGGGAACACTCAACCTTTGTTGATCCACACTGCAGTCTTTTTCCAGATAGGCATTTGAGAGGAAACCTGGCTTTATTGCCACTGTGCATGAACCAGTCATCTCCTCTGTTCTTGTCCCAGACCAGCTGGAGGAGTAGTCTGCATGGCAGTTTGCTCCAAGACTCTTTCACCTTGTGCAGAAGCACAGCCAAACTTCAGGAAGGTTTTCAGCACAAAGTAAGGAGAAAAGTTCAGTTTCTTCCCTAGAGAAAAAAGAATAAAAGTATCTAAATTTTGGTCTTCTGAGTTCTGCTGCCCAACCAAGGTGAGTCTTCAAGGATGATGCTTGCAGCCCTGGCTTTGGCAATGGTTCCAGGCAGGAGGTGAGAAGGGTGTCCCAGAGCTGTAAGGGTACGCAGGGACCCAGAGAAAATGCTGTTCAGAGATACAACCAAGGCATAAGGTGCTTGGGTCCTCCTCTCCTGCCTTGTGGCTCTTCTACCAAACCACAGAGGGTTCAAAACCAAACCCCAGAGATTTCAAAACTCACCTCCTGTCACTTCTTTGCAGATTCCTCTCCTTACCCCACTGCCCTGAGCCACCCTCACTCCAGCAGCCTTGTTCCTGGCTCTGTGTAACTAATAAAAACTCATGTCCCAACAAACAGAAGCAGATTCCTGTGGAAAAAAATCCCTGTTGGCATCGCTGTGCGGAACAGCCCTACACTACCCTCACCTCCTCCCGCTGTGCTAGGCAGTGCTGGGAGGGCAGGAGGATGGCAGCCTCCTCTCTGGTCGTAAATACAGGCAGGGCAGGGATGCCAGGGACAAGCAGTGTCTGGCAGATGTGTTCTCCACAAGCGAACCTCTTCACCTGGCCGTTGCCTGCACCCAGATGATATATGGAGTGGCTGGGCTGCAATAGGATTTCTACCCAGAATATTGGCTGGATGATAAAGGAGTCTGTCGGCGGTGATAATTGCACCATAAATAGCGCTGGGTTCGGCAGTGACGAGTGAGGCATTAGAAAACCTCACCCTCTGGATTCTTCCCACTTCCTTCCATCTTTCTGTCTGCTAACAAGCTGGAAGAATAGCTCTTCAGTTTTTACCAGCCACGAGAGGTTTATTGCGCTCAGTTGCAGCTGGGTACCTTCCTCCCCATAAATCTTAATAGCGTGAGAAGAGAGGCGGGGGGGGGCGGGGGGACCCACAACCAACTAACTTGGGTGATTACTGAAAAGCAGTAGGTAGGGCTGCATTGTGGTGAGGCTGTCCCTCTTCATTCTCTCTGCTGCAAGGATAGTACCGTCCTGGTCCCTCCTCCAGACTTGCCCTGGCTCTTCTGGGTGCTCTCAGGCACCTGGGGGTAACCATCCGCTTTACTCCACTGATGGAATCTGAAAACCTGCCAGCTAGCCCCAAACACTGAAAAATGAGGAGCTCAAACCAGGGAGTGCTGTAAAAGTCAAGACTGGAAAGAAATGTAATTAATATGAATAGACTGGAAGCCCTCTCTGGCTCCTCGCTTTCTGAGTTTGCAGAAAGCACATGGACCTCCGTGTTTTCTTCTCAAAGAAAAGCTGTGAAATGAATCTTACCCCACTGGCAGATTAAAACCTGCTCCTGAACTCAAAAAGAAACCTCAAAAACTGGGGACTTAACCTTAAAACTCCTTTATTAGGGTGCCTCACATCAAACTCAAGTCCACCTGAGCTCTGTCCTCTGGGAAGATCTGCTCACTGTTCATGACCAACCACTACTTTGGGCAGTGTGGTGTAAAAAGAAAATATAGCTGGGACTAAGTGGAGGTATCTCCTCATCAGTTTTGTTCATAGGTCAGTGAATTGCTGCCGTGGCCTTTCTTTTCCTTATATGCAGTTCCCTGTTTTGCTGCAAATAGCTAAAAAATGGACTGTGTAGTGCAAATCCTCTTTAAGGCCATGTAAATTCACAGACAAAAATGAAACCTCAAGGAGTCAGGCGTGACGTACCCCAAATGCTGGGAAAACCTGTTCTTGGTTCCTAGGTCCCAGCTCCAAGCGAGGGGTTATGACATCCCACTGGCAGCCCCAAGCAGTGGGAAGCACCCCACTACCATCAGACACATTCTGTTATGCTCCTGGTGGGTTGGAAAAGATGATTTATATCAGAGATACAGGATTTGGCCTGTCCCCTTCTGTAGCTGCCTCCGGGAAATGACTTAAGCTGTCTTCATCCCTCTGGCCAGGCTTTGCCTCAAGGTCACAGCCCCTTTGCTGGGTGCACGTGCTGCAGTGCAGAGATGCCGCGGCCGGGGTGTATTTCCAGAGCCAGGGATGCAGGCGATGTCCTTAGGCTGATGCAAACACCCGGCTTTGGCTGGCGTGTGCTGTCAGAGCTCTTTAGCATCGGGATGAAGATCTGCGCTGGCGGAGCATCCTCTGCTGACAGTCACCCCCAGCGCCGCTGGCAGGGCACAGCTCCCCGCTCTGCCGATCGCAGGCTCCTTTGAAGCAGAGACCCGTGGGGATCCTTCAGGGGTTAGTTACCAGGCTGTCTCCATGACCACTCCTGACATCATTCAGGCACGCTGACATCACTATTGTTTTTTTCTAAGGAGTTGATTAAATTTTGAAGAGCCCAGAAGTGAAGGGGTAAAAATGATTCTCCTTCCCAGACACTTTATAAACCTTCCACAAATAACTGCAGTAGGAGGGAGGCAAGTTTTATTCTGAGATGGGAAAAGAGATGCTTAGAAAGCAGTATTTAAAGGCATTGAGTAGCTGGGGGAAATCCAGTGCCCATGTTGCAGTAGGACCCTTCAGCATGGATGGACGGGCAGTGCTGGGGTCACACTGGCACCCAGGAAGAGGAGCAGCTCCCTCCTTTCTGCATGCATTGCAATGAAGGCTGCTAAGCAGACACAAGCTTTTCAGCTCCGTACAAATCCGTAAGCTCCCCCAAACCTTCTTCTTCTGCACACACAACAAATCCAAAGGCCAAATATAGAGCATGATTTTTCTCCCTTTTCTTTCTTCTTTTTTTTTTTTTTTTTTAACTGTTCCAGAGTGTTTGAAGCAAAACTATTTACCCCCTCTAAGCTTTGGATTTTAAGTTTAAAGCTTTCACACTTCCAGGTGCACCCAAAAAGATAAGGGAGCTAGGAGGTGCACTGCTGTACCTAAAAATAAATAAATAAAACTATGATTAAGTCGAAGCTACTTCTTAATACTCAGCATTTCTCCATTATCTACTGCTATTCATAGAATCACAGAATGGTCTGGATTGGAAGGGAACCCCAAGGATCACAGAGTTCCAGTCCCCCCCTGCCACAGGCAGGGCCACCAACCTCCAGGTCCCATCCAACCTGGCCTTGAACACCTCCAGGGACGGGGCATCCACCACCTCTCTGAGCAGCCTGTTCCAGACCCTCACCACTCTCTCTATAAAGAACTTCCCCCTAATATCTTATCTAAACCTTCCCTCCTTTAGCTTTAGTCCATTCCCCCTTGTCCTGCCATTGTCTGCCCTTTAATAAAGCTGATTCCCCTCCTGTTTCTCTGCTCCCTTCAGGGATGGGAAGGCTGCAATGGGATCCCCCCCCGCCAAGCCTTCTCTTCTCCAGGCTGAACAAACCCAGCTCCCTCAGCGTCTCTTTATAGGGGAGGTGCTCCAGCCCTCTAATCATCTTTGTGGCCTCCTCTGAACCTTCTCCAACAGTTCCCCATCTTTCTTGCACTGGGGGCCCCAGCTCTGGACACAGGACTCCAGATGGGGCCTCACAAGGGCAGAGTAGAGAGGGACAATCCCCTCCCTGGCCCTGCTGGCCACTATTATTGTATTGGCTTTGCCTAAACTGACATGGGATAGCACCAACCCCTTAAAACAACAAAAGCAATGACCTCTCTACGGCTCTATGTTTTCTTTTGGGTTTTTTCCCCTTTTTTCTGTCCATGTCTCTGATACTTTTTGGCAGCAGCAAGGGCAGCGATACTGCAGCCTCACAGGCAGAAGATCTCATTAATGAACGTCACCGCAGAGGAGTGGAAGGGAGGCATTTCGAGGAGATGTAAGGAACATCTGAAAACCCTGGAGACCCTGAAAACTTGGGACCAGGGAGGGAATCACTGGGCAGAAGAGTGTGGTCTGGTCCCCCACACCAGCTGCTGCAATGGGGCTCCTCCTCTGCTGATGTCAAAAGCTGGGGCATGGCCGGCACGGTACGGGATGTGCTGAGTGCCAGGTCCTCTGTGGAAGCTGTTTCTGGGATTCCTGGCAGGAGATGCAAAACCTGACTTCATAAAGCAGATAGTAACATAAACTTGGCTGGAAATGGGGAGGAAAAGAACCAACCCATAATGAGACTGAAGGAACATCCTGGGAGTAGAGGGATCTGTGCTGTGCATGACTCAGTGGAAAGAGGCAAGTCAGGGCTTTGTGGAAAAAAGCTCTGGGAGAGGGAGGCCGGGGCCAAGATGAGATTAATCAAGTAGCAAGAGCTGCCCAGACATGGCTATTCTTGGCTGTTCTGTTAAGAGGGAGATTACTGCCTATGGTTCCTCAAAACGAGCTCCGAGGCAATTAAACAGGCTGTAACAAGAGGTTCCCCCCTCTCTCAGTGGCTCTGCTTCACTCAGCATGTCTGACACGGGTGGATTTATGTGAGGATGGATGCTCTGCATCCTGAGAAGCAGGACATCCTCGTGGGTGTCTCATTGCCCCTCATGCAGTGAAAAAACACCTTCCATGAACATCTCTGCTTGTGCTGGCTGAACAGGGAGCTCTTCCTCCTCTTGCCTGCTCCAGGCTAGACTTGAAAGTACTGTCCAGGAGAGGGTGGCGAGGTGGGGAGCCAGCACACAGCATCATGCTGCCAGCATCCCAGATCATTGGCAAGGACATGTGGCTGGTTCACCCACAAGCCTACTCTTGGGTGGGCACAACAAAAACAGACAATTATTGGAAAAAAAAAAATTCAGGCCCACATGATATTGCTGTAGCTGCAATAAATGAAATCCGTGGTTTGGAGCTGAAATAAGTTGTCAGTGTTTGTCTGTCTCTAGGAGTTAAAGCTTTATGGCAACAGTAGTGGGATTTTAGTCCAGGTCAGGAAAAACATCCGTTCTGAAAGTTACTCATTTTCTTGTCTTTATTTTTGAAAGTAATTTGCTGCATTTTATTTTGTCAACTTGCTCTCTCTCTCACAAGCTCGATACCACCCACAGCACTGGGTACTGCTGAGCTCTGGCTCTCAGTCAAATCCTCTTGCCTTCAAGGTGCTGGAAGCTAATCAATGAGAAATGTTAAACAATATGAAAGCTGCAATGATTTAACATTTCCCACAAAGGTCAGAGTCCCCCAGCAGCTCCATGATAACACTGAGCTGAAGGCAGCACAGAGAGATGACATCTCTCAGAGATAAGCTCTCATTCCTCTGTTTTCTGCAGGAGGTATTTTCTTATGTGATGGAAAAGATCCTGCTGCTGAGCAGGCTCAGGCAGGCTGGGCTTCTGGGCTTGTGCTAGACTGAGCTTAGCTTTCCCATATGCTCGTGGGGAGCCTGAGCTGTCTCAGCCCTGGGTTTGCAGGTGTGGGTTCATGGGGGCACGGGGTTCTGCTGTGGCATGTCCCTACTCCGCTTCTCTGAGAAGTCACCAGAGTTTAGCTGGGAGTTGTGGTGATGCATTCCGGTTGCCCCAGTGATGCTCAGCAGAGCTTGCCACTGAGACTTTGGGATCCTTGTATTGATCAAATATAATATATATGCCCAGCAGCTGCTTCCCCCAGCTGCCTGAGGCTGGGGTGTTCCCCTTGTCCCTCACAGGAGGGTCTCAGTTTGGCACCTTACCTCCCTTTGCAGAGATGTGTTGGGATCCAAGGAGGGCTCTCATGTCTCGCTGTTGAAAGGAGGCTGCAGGACACAGCCCAAGCTGTGGGAGCAGGTGTATCTATTGACCATAGAAAAATAACAGAAATATAAATCCTGAAGTATACTTACATCTCTGTTGGTTTTCTCTGTACAGCTTCTTCTCCCATTTCCATGGCAGCAAGGAGAATTTTAAATAACCCCCAGGTAGAGATTAAATTTCTGGTTCAACACTTCTTTTCCTGAGCAGTCTTAACAAGTTACTTCTCACTGGGTCTCGGGCTTCTGTCTCTGCATAAGAAGGATGAGGAGACCCAACTTTCAATTCTATAGCTACTAATATGAAGTGGCTGGTAACACCTAAGCACCAGTGTCACCTGAGAGACTTCCCTAAGCAAGGTGAGTAATCAGTTGATCCTTGTTTCTGTTCTAATAGCAAACCTGGTTAAAAACTTACTCTTTTATTTCAAGCACCACTGGCAGGGCTGAACAGATGCAGACACAACACTTCGATCCAGCCAGACTGCTCAAGACTCTTTCATATTTAAGTTTGAAAAAGTGTGTGTAAAAAAACCTACAGCAATTAGCATCAGCAAGTGAAAGAGAGGAGTGGAAAGGACCTTGAATGATGCCAAGTTGCAGCAAGGCAGAGCCAACTGGATGGAAACCCAAGGAACCAGGACATTTTTGAGATTGCTGTGAGCCATGGTGGTTTGCATTCCAATTATTTTTCTCAAGGGCATAGTTAACTGATGGTAGTTGGTCCCCATCGAGTCTCCTGACAAGCAATTTATTGTTAGAAAGGATGAAAATCAGCAGGTGCTAATTCCATCCCAATGCCCCTCCTTTGCCATCCCAAATCCTCCCATCTTCTTCATTTGCTCCTTTTAATAAGATTTTGTATATTGCTATTGCACCTGGTTGCACACCACAGTTATGAATTTAATGTGCAAAGTTAAATGTAAACAGGATTAAAAAAAAAATCTTAGTAATTATAAAGCACTTGAAAGAGCTCTCCCTCCCCTGCTTTATTTGCAGACTCTTCTTTCTGCCTGTCTTGCACATCCAGCTATTGCAATCATTTCTGGGGGGCAATTTAACTCGTTCCAGACATTTCAGCCCAAAAGCAGCAGTAATTTCTGTGATAAAAGTGGCAGGAGGAAATGGGAAGTGTTTGCCTTTGTTCTGTGGGGATGGGAAGAGGAGTGAAAGCAGCCACCGTTAATCTAAATCCAAACCTGTCCCGTGAAATTTTGCCTCCTCAGAATCAAGGACAAACATTCCTTTAAAATTCTGTGACTTCAGAAAAAGACAAAAATCCCATGTTTAAGTGCTGTTACCTGAACAGAATTTGGCTGTCAACCTGCACACCTTGGTGATGAGCACCTGTGCTGTTATAATCTGGGATTTTTTTATTCTGAAGGATTTTGGAATCAGCAGAGATGTTTAATTATCCTAATTAAATAGATGTTTAATATACTGCTCATCTGGAGCAGTATCAGTTTTAGTGGGCAATATCATCAGGAAAGTATTATTTTTAAGACCAGAGTTTGAAGTATATGCTAGGTCAGCATTTGGGGGTGAAGATGGAGTTTCCATGGGGTGCTCGGATCCTCCTTAGCGTGGCTAAATAACAGCTACTGAAATATTGTTCATTGGTGGGAACATCTGTCACCAGACCATCACACTCTGTGAAGGCAACTCAAGGCATTTGACCCACTGACCTCCCATGGGAATGGCTGTCTCTGAAGATGCCTCACTCTCTCCTTCAGTAGCACAGTGAGGAATGTCTTGCTGTCAGGACAAGAGATTCAGAAACACTGCAATTAGGTGGGACTGGGGGGGGTGGCATTTAGAAAAATCCGGATCTATCTTTGGGCTGCACAAGTTACCAGGGATGCTGCTCAGGGATGCAGAAATTTCATTTCCAGAGCAGGCTGTAGCAGAAGGATGATCCACTGCGTGTGCTCACACTGGCCACAGCACCTTGCGGGGGCTGCCCAGCGCTCCTGCTGCACATGGGGTGCTGGCCCTTTGGGGAACTGTATTTCAAAGCCTTCTAAGAGGAACAGAAAGAGCTTCAGGTCTGTTTTTATAGTTAATTGACAGGAAGTCAAAGTTTTGACTGGCAGGAAGTACAGCTCAGCTTGAAGGAGCTGCAGGCAGTGGGTGCACCATCCCCATGGGGAGCTCCAGCAGCAGGTCCCACCCAGCCACCGGCTCCATCCCCTTAGCCCACTGCTTGTGGGAAAGTGAGGAGCTGGCTTAGCCCCTCCAGCAGCTGCTGAAAGCTGCAGTGTAGTGACAGAGCCGTTTCGTTTTCTCATTTGTCTGATGTCTCAGCAAGCTGACACCTTCTAATTTGCTGTTTGTTGCCGCTCTCCTAGAAGTCCAGCTGATCGCTCTGCTGGTGCCAGCAGATCAATCTCGCAGAAACAGACTTATTTTTCCTTCTGGTCTAGAAGAGGTTAGTTTTCCAAACATCTGCACTCACCTGCTGAGCTGAGCAAGATTGCTTTTGCTTGTCCACACTGCCAGGCACAGCTTCAGCCCAGGGCAGAGACAGAAGAGGCTCTGGTCTGGCCCAACAGTTGGATTTCTCTGTGTGTGTGGTGGCACTGGTGGGAGAAGCACACAGGAAAGAAAAAGCCCACAGAGCTATTTTCAATGTCATTACTTTTATAGCTGTGTTAAATAGATTTTGGCTAGCCAAGATGTAGTGGGAGAGGGACACAGGGCAGACTTACACAGCAGCTGTAGGAGGACACATTTCAGCTCAGCACAGCAGAGGTGGGTCTATCCCACCTCTCACCGCAGGAGAACTCTTGGAACCTCCAGATTTAAAGACCTGCAGAATCCACCTTCCTGGGAGTATTTGCATATTGCATTTTGTGCAAACCTTGTGAGAGGAACTCATTTGCTGTATTCCAGTTACACTGCTGTCCTCATTGAGTGCAAACAGACATTGCCTTTCTTTCCTCTTCTCAAACTTTGTACGGGTCTGCTGGAGCATCTGCACCATCCAGCTCTGTCCCTGGGAGCAGCTGTGGCTCCAGCTGTACCTATTGACGATGTTTGTCAGCACCTCCATAGGGCACAGGATAAATTTTGCATGTATGGTGTCATCTGACCATCATGGGAGCATTCTTCAAGGGGAAGCTAGTGGCCTGCTGCAGCCCAGCCCCCTGCCAGAAAGGAGCTCAACTACTACATGAGGCCATGGGAAGTGGGCAGGGAGCAGCCCCTGCTCATCCCCTTCCTCTTCTCAGGGTCCACACTGACTTCAGTGAATTACTACAGCAGCAAAGCTTTGCTTCTTTTATCTTATGCAGGGTTAGGAAAGAAATATCCTAGAAACCTGAGAAATAATTCTCATAAAGGAAGAGCACTTAATTTGGTACTTTTTATGAAAAAACCCAAGTTATTTCCTCAACACCAGAATTAGCTGAAAGCACTCCAAGTCCTGTTTTGCAAGCACAGAACAGAATAACAGTGCAATTAGTAATGCATCTCACACTTTGTGAAATGAAACATTTTTTTTTTTTACTTCCAACAAGCACAAAATGCAACATTTTGCTTTTCCATGATGGGAAAACACTAGCCAGTCCTTCCCCCTCCTCCTGTTTTATTAATGATGTACTGCAGGGTATTTAAAGATATTTCCTCCTGCAAAGCAGGAGGAAAGAGATGTGAATGGCACGGATACAGCGTGGATAGTTTGGGATTGCCAGAGTAGCCAGCAGCATCTAAACATTAATTATAACTCTCTGAGGAGGAGCTGTGTCCTCTCCAACCCTTTCCAACCTGCTGCTCCCCAGTGCTGCGCAAGCAGGGCCATTCACCCAAGGTTGACCAGCAAATCTGTGGCCAAGCTGGGATGGGATCCCAGCTGCTGCCAGCACAGGGCTTGTGCGTGCAGCCACCTCCTTTTTCAGTAGATCTTCTCTGGCAGTGTGTCTCTCCCTCCTGGGTGCTCAGCTGTGGTGGGATGCAAGAGGCAGGCACATGCTGGCATGGAGCAATCTGACATGCAGGATGCAGGAGCATCACCTGGCAGAGCTCTGCCCCAACAGGAGCACACCACCACTGCCCAAAGCCCAACAGAGCAATGAGGTTGTAATGTGTACTGGAGCAGTGAGGGTGGAGAGGTGCTGCAAATGGGCAAGAGAGCAGGGCAGGGCAGGAGCTGGGCACAGCTGGGAATGAGCTGCACCAACATGGAGAGGTGCAAGCTCCCATGCATAGCCCACACCAAGGGATGTGCTCCCACCAGTGTGAGGGAAGGGGTTCCAAGTACAGGGCCTGTTGGGCTTGGTCATTGCTCACCTCTGGTGCAGCTCCAGACACGTTGCATTGACCTTTAGTGCTGTGCAAGCAAGTTGACTTAATTATACATCTTTAAATTGCCTTCCATACCATACTCAGCCCAGCTGTGAGAAGGACAGTGAGGATTTCATTCTGGAGCCGCATCTCTGTCCTGTGGTTCCTGGGGCATCGCTGGAGCCATCCCTTGTTTCTCTCTCCTTTCCTTTGCACACTTGGGCTCTTTGGAGCCTGACAGCTCGGTCGCTTGTTTACACAGCATACCAGCGGGCTTTCGGAGGCAGGGCAGGGAGGGCAGCCTGGCAGAGATGCAAGCAGGGCCTTCTTGGTGCATGCTAACGAGATGGCGCCTGGCAGAAAATGGAGCCGGCAGGGGTGGGCAAGCAGGAGCCGAGCGCGGCTTATCGCTCCTCTGCAGAAAGGGACTCTCGCAGAGACAGCCACTGCTAAATAAATAAATAAGACAAACATCAAACACCTCGACTTCCTGCAGTCCCTGGCCCATGTGCCTGCCCGGGGCTCCCAGCCGCGCTTCCCCCCAGCAGCTGATTAGCAGAGCGGCTGCTCTGCCGTGGGATGCTGCAGGCAGGCCGCAGCAGCCAGGGGTGCTGAGATTGCTTTTTGCCCAAAACTAAATTGCCTTGGAAATGAAACGCTACTCTAGTCACAGAAGAACTGGAGTCTGGGGGCTGGAGTAGGGCCTGTTGCTGTAATAAAACATTCATGGACTATTTTTCCCTGATAAGAAACCGCTTGTGCTGAGAGATGGCTGGAGGACAGGAGACCCCAGGTGCTCTGACCGCTCTGGGTCTGAAGCCAAAGGCAATGGCAGCACAGGACAGTGTGATTGGTGCTCCTCATCCCCTCACGCCTGCTGATGCAGACTGATGAGTAACTGCTGAAATCACAAAGCCAGAACTCTCCCTGAAATAATTTTTTTTTTCCCCTGCATAGAAAGGGCCCAGAACAAGCAGCAACATCCACCAAGCAGGCAGGGACCCTCCTGGTTCAGTCCTCCCTGGGTGAGCTGCTGCTGCCTGGGAGCATTTGCTGGGGGGCATTGGGAATGGGGGTAACAAATGGGGTTCAAGGGGTTGGGGGTAGATGGAGAGGGGATTGTGCTGCCCTGCATGGGCTCCTCCCCTGGAATTTGTCTTCAGAGCTGGAGGTTGAGACATGGGCTCTGACTGGCTTGCACAAGTTTGGGTTAGTCTGGGCTGCAGGGCAGCCACATTGTCCTCTGTTTTCATAAGGACTCAAAGATCATGCTGAAGAAATGTGCCCTCTCTCCACCTTGACAAACACCTGTGCACAGCACTTTGCTCCTGCAAGCACAGGGAGCAGGGCTGGTGTCAACAAAAGTGGCCTGTTCTCTTTGACCTCAGCATCAACAAAGATCAACTGAATGAAAGGATTCTCTTTCCTAATGACAGAGGCACAAATATTGCTTGAATCCTAGGGATCAACCAGAATCCTAAACGGGAGAAGACACTAGGTGGGAAGGAGATTGATAGAGATGTGGTGGGAAACACCATGGGGAGAGCAGGTGAACTGCCAGCTGACTGTGTGCCCACCAAGCAGGGATGGCCAGGAGACCTTTCCTTTTGATAGGGAACCACAGCCTATCCCAGTGAGATCAGGTCTGCAGGCCTGGAAACATGTGACAGGACAGACAGGGATGGAAGAAATGGTCACAGGAACTACATAAAGATGGGAGAACTCTGGATACTCCAAGAAGACTGAATCAACAACCCTCAATACAAAAGTCCTGTAACATTTCTGTGCTCCATGGAGGCAAACAGAGGCAGAATGCCTCTTCACATACCTACCAAGCATTGTCCATAGAGACTGACCCGCTTTCTTGCCCTCCAGAGGGAAGGAGGCAATGCTGTCCCTGTTACCTACCTGGGACCTACTTTAAGCTCTCTTTTTTTTTTTCTATTGCTCTGCATCATTTTGGGTTCCTCAACCTGCCCTAAGCAAGTTCCTCACATCTTTCCACCAGCTACATTGTCCATTTTCGGTTTGCATCTCACCTCACCTGGCTCTTGTGCCAGGCAAAAGCCAAGCAGCTTCACATAGGCTCCTGTCTTGGTCTCATTGGAAACTTTTGTTAGCTCCACAGATTCTGTTTCAGGCCTGATGTGAAGCTCCACTGCAATCCAATTAAACCAGTTGTTCCCAGCTGGCTATTTCTTTCCTGGAAAAGTCACTTCCAGTGGTGCTGTCGCTTCAGTAGACTCAGGAGAAACCTTAAGGCACCTGAGAATTTTCATACTGATGACTTTCAGTCCATCATCAGTTCTTCACTGCTTGTGTTTCACCTGCCTATGCACAGAATCAGTGATTTCTCTTGTAAGATCTCCTTCATTTACTATCTCTTACCATCCTGGAAAGACCAGATGGGTGGTGAGGAGGATGAATTTATCCCAGTGATAAATTTATCTCTAGAATGCTTTCCTAGAAAGTCTACAGAGGACCAACCTGGTCCATAGTCTTGCTTGATATCCACCTGTTTCCTGTTCTCCAGACCACTTTGACTTTTGAGATCAGCAACAAAAATCATTGTAGAACTGTACTTGGAGGGTAAATACTCTTCTCTGAGTGTGTCTATGCGAGAATGCATGCCCCATGCTGCCTGGTTGGGCCTATCTCCATCCTGCCTCCCTCCCTACAACCTCCCATGCAGAGCAAGCTGGGCTTACCAGTCTTCTCCTATTGATGCTCATTCTCTTCTCAATTTCTGTACAGAGGGGGAAAAACAGAGGGTCATCTTTCATCTTTCAGTCTCTT
The DNA here is from genome assembly GCF_964237585.1 of Gallinula chloropus. Classification (NCBI taxonomy): domain Eukaryota; kingdom Metazoa; phylum Chordata; class Aves; order Gruiformes; family Rallidae; genus Gallinula; species Gallinula chloropus. The sequence goes on along the minus strand of NC_140095.1, from coordinate 14,751,820 downwards.
TAAGTCTTGATGCTTCTATTTCTTTCCTTCCCCTGCCCCTCTCCTACCCCTGCATGCCACCAGCCTTTGATGAGCCGCACTTACTAAAGACTGGAGGGGATTTGCCACGTGTCGCTTTCAAAGGTCCAGGGGCAGGAAGCTTTAATCGCCAGATTTTTCACACAGGGTGTTAAAATTTATTAAAGTCACTTTCTCTGATTTCCCTTTAATGAGATGATGACTGTGTGTACGAGATAACATTAGGTTCAGTTGGTGGGAAACTCACAGAGGAGGTTTAAGTAATCAGACCAAGAGAGAGAAAAAAATTAAACCCAAACCTGTGCCTTGTGTCTTAAGGACTTACTTGGCAACTTAATTTAAATGTAAGAAACTGGGATCGTTCTTCAAACAGTACAGCATAGCCAGGTGTCTCTTCAAAGTGCTTCCCTTGGGAAATGGAGCAGGAGGCAGGCTTTTGGAGTTCTTTGGTTTTCAAGACACTTTCAACACTTCAGCCACTGTTTCACCAGGAGCATGGTGGGATGAACAACTACTTGGTGTTCATCTGGCACCTGAAGAAATAAACTGCCTGTGCTGTTTTACACAGGTTATAGACACTGATCTTGTGCTCCTGCAGTCCCTGCCAGCACCAAGACATTGTGGGGAGCAGCAGGGGTAAATCCTGTGTTCACCAGCCCTTGTGACATGAGCCAGTGCCCCCCCACCACACATAACCCTGCTAACAGTAGGATCACACAAATCCCATTGAACAGAAAACCCCTTCCAAATCAGGATACCCTAAAAGCATTGAAACCATCATAGAAAAAGAAAAAGTACCCAGATTTTTCCCCTTGGCCACCCTCACTGCTCTCCTCCCTCAGCTTCATTTCCCTCCCCTTCTTTCACTTGGTGCTACCTTCACACTGGATTTTGTTGCCCTACTTTTGTCCAGCCTTCTCCTAGAGATAAGATAAACGCTATTTTCAATTAACAAGACTTGATTGCTGAAAGCAATAGGAGGCAGTTCATTTAGAGCCAGCAAATTAATTGAAACCTAAATGTACATAGTCAGTGTATTGCTGGGAGAGCAATTACCCCAATCATCTGGCCCTTGCCACGCAAGGCAGCAGGCAGCATCCACAGCTGGGCTGTGCTGAGCCGTGCAAGAGACGCTCGTGTTGGCATCATCTCTTCTGAAGTTCCATTCTCAGCCACTTTTAGCCTACTTTTAGCCTGTAAGAGAAAACTCTGTGGCTGTAACTGAAGTAGAGCAAGAGGATGTGTCCCAGGACACTGGTACTGGTGGGACCTGAAGTTGGTGTCTAAACAAGTGGTCAGACATTACAGGATCTTTCTCCTCTTGTCTCTCCTCCTTTGGGAGGGCTTTTGGTGCCCTGTGGAAACAGGATCAGTGCAACATGCACCAGCAATCTGGATCCCCTGCTCTTTGCAGCACTTACCAGAACAACCTTTTGTGGACACACAGTAGTATTTGGACCTTGGGAACTAAATTTTCCTTAAAATATATTTACAAAGGAGAAATAGCAAAGGGAAGAAATACCCCTTTATAAGAGAGATCTTCAATGGCTTTTAAGGTCTGAATACTTTTGGCCCTGCCATTGCCCAGTAGTCACTGACTGTGGGAGCCACTGCAGTTTTGGTACCACCAGGACCCTTGTGAGCTGGGTTTCCCCCTCCCATCACCCAGGGGACACATGTCCCCATTTTTACAGCACCAGGGAAAAACCTCAGGATGCTTTATCTCCTACAGGGTGTAGAAATTTGAAAACCTCAAAAAGTTTCAGAACACTGACCTGAGCCATGGAGGAACATGCAAATCTCCAAATACCTCCAGGGTAACTTGCACTTTGAGCACCTCCTCTCCTTCATTGCCAGTGACAAAGGACCACTCAGGGCTTTGTGACAAGAGGGGTGTGTGTGGGACATGTAACACCTGGACTCTGGGCAAGCCAGATCTGAGCATCAAGGAGACACCACCTCACGCTACAGGGTCATCCCCAGCCTTGCTGCATTCATCCCACAGCTCTTCAGAAACACCTTGCTAAAATTTTACTGCTCCACAATTTACATATCAGGGCATGGTAGGAAACAACCCACTCCAACATGCAATCCACCTAAGCAGCAGTAAAAAGCAGTAATTATGAGCCAGTCTCTACCAGAGGGATGACAAACCCAACCAAACAAAAAAAAAAACCCCTCATGTTTTCCCTGCTGCACCTCGCTGCCTCTGAGCCAACTGGCACAAAGAGGCTGCTTTTTTATTCCTGTACAAACGATGCTTTCCAGCCTCCCCTCCCTGCCTGGCGTAGGAGGAGCCCCACGTGTGGGCTCGGTAGTATTTCCGAAGCGAGCTGTTCTCAGCCCGGCGCCTCTCAAAGCCACCAGACCTGCTGCTCGTACGCGATTTCTCTCACCTTTCAGGAGATGCTGACAAGGGGTGGAGGGGGGGGCTGGAGCGATGCCCCAGTTCCATAGCTGGCACCAATGAAGGGAGCCGGCACGTTCGCAGGGAGCAGCTTATTAAATCAGGGAAGTAACACCTCAGGAGCGCCCTGTCTCTTGCTGCTCCCAGTGCCTTGAAACCAGCTGGCTGGGGACGGGCTCCATCGCAGCTCATTACAAAGTACTCGGTACACATCAGCGCCTGTTTTATCATCCTCCTCTCTTTCCTTTCCTCCTGTCTACCAGCTTGATGTGTCCTTGGCCCCTTCTCCATCTTGCTTGCCTGCCTGCTTAAGTTTCAGGGTAGATTTCCCAAGCAGGTTGGAAAACTTTTTGAGGAGACAGTTTGGGGCTAGGTAGCCTAAGGAGGGGAGAGCCCTGTTCCCCTCGGCAAGCCCATGGCCCTGTAAAGTCACAAATAGGGTTACAAACCCTTGGGACACTGCAGAGAAGGCATTTCATAGATAGAGGCTGGCTAGGTGACAGTGGCCACCAATTTTTTTCCCTTTCCTTTTTTAAAAGGACCATACCATGCTGTCCCATTGGTGGTAAACATGCATATGGTGACCATCCAGGGTACCCAGATCTTCATCTGCTCTTTCTTACCCTTTAATCATGCTGTTAAGCCACAGCCTTTTATCCTGTCTTTCTGTTCCAAGTTTGAAGTCTTTCAGTTCTTCATGTGACTTAACAGTGGTTGCAAGATAAATCCTTTGGAGAAGGATATGTACCTTTCCTTCCACCCAGTTATGCTCTGCGGTACAACTCATTATCTTCTCCTTAGATGTCTCACTTTGACAACTTGTCTTTTACAGCCTTCATTTTAGCTAATGAGCTCCTCAAGAAAAATCAAATGTTTTTGCAAAGCTCATTTACATTAAACCTACCACACCTCCCTCACTTAGAAACACAAACATCTTCAGGAGAAAAACAGACAAACAAAACAAATCACAGCAGTCTGTCACGATCTATCTTTGGGAAAGCACACAGGGCTTTTTCTTTCATTTGCAGACTGCTTGCATGAGTTTGGTTACTCCTCCCTGGCCTGCAGATAGGCTGTGTTTCCTCTTCCTAGCACACAGCACTACCTGATTCACTGTAATAATCAAAAAGTGTTCCCTGACCTGCAAAGCAGTTAGCTGTGTTCACACAGAGCCATGCATTCCTGAGCTTTCCTTCTGCTCAGCATACAGAAGGTCTGCCTTGCTGTGCCTTGATTCCCTTCAGTGTTCCTGCCATTCCCCCAGCTTTGCACCACCATCCTATTCAGCAGTTTTCAGGCTCTCTCTTGACCCCTTTTAATCTCCCCAATTATTCCTGCACAACAGCCTCCCTGCTGTTAGCAGCTGAAGAACTTCTTGCTATGGAAGGGACCAACCACTAGTCCCACAGCCCAGGACAAGCAAACTTTCTCTCCTACACACCTGCTTGAGAGACCAGCTCAGAAGCCAGAAGGACAAAGGCATTGACAGATTTCCCCTCCTACCTGTGATACAAAAGCAAGTGCCTTTTCTCCCTTCTCCTCCAAGAGCAGATGCAGGCAGTGATTGATTGCAGAAACCTCCATACATTGGGGCAACAAAGTGCCCCAAATCCCAGCAAACCTACCCCTATCCTCCCAGCACACCTTTATAGCTCTTGGTAATCTCTCAGTTCCTCCCAGTCTGGCCCAGTTTTGCAGCTAATTGCTGTGGGTGGAGTCAACCTTTTCTCTGCCAACCTCCAGAGACAGACCTTTACACCATCACTGTGGCACCAGGTAACACCAGGGATTGAAAACCTTGTCCTGTTAAACTGTCCCTGTGCCCTGTGGAGGGAGCTAGTGCTGCTCTTGTGAAGTCCTACCTAATCACAGGACCTAGCAGATTGGACTCGGCATTTACTGCAAAGATACACATCTGGTGGTTGTTTCTCTTAAGCCTGAAAATACCTTTTGGAATTAATGCTTCAGGTTGGATGGCTCGACAGAAAGAGAGGGAGGCTGAAGTGGAGATTTTTTATAGGCTGAAAGAACTGGGGCTGTTCAGCCTTGAGAAAAGAAGGCTGAGGGGATCTTATTAATGTTTATAAATATCTCAAGTATGGGACACAGGGGGAAATAGCCAGCCTCTTCTCAGGGTCTGTGGGGACAGGACAAGGGGCAATGGCCTCAAGTTGCAGCACAGGAAGTTCCACACCAATATGGGGAAGAACTTCTTCACAGTGAGGGTGACAGAACCCTGGGACAGGCTACCCAGGGGGTGTGGAGTCTCCTTCTCTGGAGATATTCAACACCCGTCTGGATGCTGACCTGTGTGACCTGTCCTAGGCAGCTGCTTTGGCAGGGGGGTTGGACTCGATGATCTCTGGAGGTCCCTTCCAACCCCTACAGTTCTGTGATTCTGTGATTTTCTTGCACCAAACCACAGGTTCCTCTCGGACCTGGTACAAGCTCATGGCATCACAAAATGCTTTTAAAAAGGATGAGAGTTTGCAGTGTGGCTATGCCCCTGTGTTTCTGGAAACACTGAGCTCTGGGCTCCATGGATAGGTCAGGATGGTCTCTATGGGGTGGTCTGCTGACTGCAGAAGAGGGGAGCCCTCTAGGAGCGAGGACACTGGGCACCTGTCCCTCTGCCTGGGCTTCTTGTGTAGCACCAATCCCAAGGGAATATTTCTGTGCCTCGTTTTCTTTTCAGAAAGGGACTTTGCAGCCCTTTCTGCACTGATGACTTTAAAAGAGGATCTAGAAGTCACCTGGGAAGTGTTCAGGCTCTCAGTGCTTTTTAGCTAATCAGCATATGCACTAAAAAGACGGCATATGGTCTGTGAGGGGTGGGTAGATTTCTCTTACACCAGAGTGAAAACACTTCTTCAAATGAAACCTAAGAGCTGATCACACCACAGTCATGTCGCTGTGTCAGGATCCTGTCAAAATATATTGCAGCGTAGATAGAGATATTTGACATCTTTCTGAATTCTGCCAGATGCCTGGTGGGGTCTCAGAGAGGGTTGTTAGAGTCTAAAACTTCCTTATGAGTCCTTGGGAATATATGGCTTGTGACTGCCAGGGTTCAGCTATAACCCAAGTCTCCTCAGCGATGCCAGCGGTTGGCCTCGGGCAAAGTGGTCAGAAAGGGGTTAACTTAGATTCCCCTTTGAGCCACTCAGTGAGTGCAGCCCTAATAGTTTAGCAGTTTGCCTTTGGAAAGAACAATTAACAGCTCCAGGGTTGCCCTTTCATCTTGCCTATTGATTACCACACTAAAGGGAATTGATAGTGAGGATATAAAGGTCCTGACATTTCTTTCTCCAAAGAGCTGTTCTTTGTGCTCGTCTTTGATTTTTTGGGGGGTTGATGCTTTATTTTTAAATGACAGACAGATGCACACGTGTGCAAACAGGCATGTACACGATGTTCACTTTGAACATATCAATTGCTGCCCAATTAGAAAGATCAATGCTTTCTCTCAGAGGCCTTGTGAGGTTTGACTTCCCAAATACCTTCTAGCCAAAAAGTACATCAGCAGCTAAGAGTACATAGATTCACCATAAATCAACTGCTTGCTTAGAGTAAAAGAGATGTCTAGAGCCTTTTCCATGTCTCTTCCTACTTCTTAACCCAACCAGGACCTCGGCTTATGGCTATTGGCAGGACACAAATGGGAAAAGGAATCACAACAGCCTTTAGCTGGACTTTCCCAATGTTTATTAAATTGAAATTAGAAATGCTGATGACCGTTGTCAGTTAAAAACCCTGAAAACCAGAGAACATGGAAACCACCTCTGTGCAAAGTGGCCATGGGTCCTCTGAACCCCTCTGTGACACCCTGTGGGCAGGATGGCACTGCCATCCCACAGTGTTGCAAAACAGGGGGGCAGAAGAGCCCATCCCAACCCAGGCTGCTGACCCCACTCCCATCCCCTCCTGGACCCCATGGCCTAACCTGCCAGTGTCACCCTTGCCTGCATGAGCAGGGAGGAGATGGGGTGGAGGTGGCAAGGATGAAAATGAAATATGGGTAAAATGGGCTGACTGGTAGGGATTTTCTCATTAAAAAAAAAAGAAAAAAGAAGGAAAAAACCCAACCAAAAAGCCCTCTCCAATCCTAAATTAGCAGATGTTTTATTCAGAACTTCCTGGAAGTCTCAGTTATTGACTAAACCAGTAACTGTCCGTTGGAGCTGGCCCTTGGCTGTGCAAGGGACCTTCAGAAAGGTCTGAACCCTGCGGGTCTGCCCTGCCTGAGGCTTTGTGCCTTTGTGCTGTGGCTTCCCAATCACACCCCCCTACCCAGCTCCACAGAGGACAGGCAGCAAGAGGCCATTATGTTTTAATAGCAGTAAGATTCAGCACTTAGGCAGGTGTTAGAGGGCTCAGTTGAGCTGTTAAGTGTAAGCAACTCCTGCCCATGATGAGTGCCGATGAGCACGGGGCTCTCGGGTTCTCTCCTGAACAGCAGCTGCTCCTGTACTCTCTCAGCTGCCAGGCACATGTCCCGGTGTGGCCCTGACCTCTTCCCCTTTCCAGCCTGCTCTGTCTCCAGGCTGGAGGGGACAGCAGCTGAAATCACCCTCGAGCAGGACTGGGACCTGAGCTTTGCACAGACCCTCTCCATGTCCAGCACTGAGCGGAGTCAGTCAGCGGGGCGATGGGTGTGAATAACCTGCAGCAGGTAAAGGCTCAAAGCAAATTGACCCTTCTTGGTAGCAAGGAGGATGGCAGTGAGGAGGTGGATCTGTGGGCACTATGGATTAGCAGCATGCTGGTGAGATGCATCACCTCTTAGACTGCCCCTAGGAGCTGGGAAATGCCCTGCCAAGGCAGTGGCCACTGCCATGGGATCTGGGCTGGGAGATGCTGCTGAAATCACTCTGTGGACCAAGCACACGGCTGCAGGATCCCCTGTATCCCAGCTGAGAAGCCACAGCAGACTGATTACCTGGGGGGAGGCTCAGGCATTGGCAGCTGTGTCCGTTCTGTGGTGATGCTGCTTGGGGCTGTGAGGGGTTGCTGGTACCAGTTATCCCCAAGGCCCTGCTGTGGGGTGAAGATGGGGGTGGCAAACCAGAGCTGCATATCTCAGGGCTCTGCTCAAGCCCACCAGCACTGGTGGTTTCCCTCGAAAGCAGAGGCTTTGCAGAGCGGTGCGGTGGGTGGGTGTCATGCTGTGCTGCTGGGAAAAGGGACACAGGCCCCTGCCCTCCTGGTGCCTTGGTGTCAGTGGAGAGAGCTGGACTGGCCCTGGGAGGAGCTGAAACACTTCTGCTTACATTCTTCTGGTTTATTTTTCTTGGAAAGTTGTCCCAACCCACGCTGCAGCCAGCAGCTGCTGGAGTCTATGAAAGGGCAATCAGCCACGCTGGAACCACCAGTTTCCATCCCTGAGCACAGCTGCACTGGTCTACTGGGTTGTGAGGCCATCCACCCACCCAAGACTGGGTGCATTCCTTTATTTACAACCTGGTCCTTGCAAGAGAGATCTGGGTCCATAACAGCTCAAGCCACTGCAGCCCCTCCCCAGGGCTTGGCTGCCAGAGCGGAGGATCTTCTTGCTCCAATTTTCTTGCATGTGCTTTAGGTAAACAATGTGCAACGAGCTGAGCCAGGGCTCAGCAGTGTGTACAGGGGTGCTGGGCAAGGGGGGAGGGGAGAGGGGGTGGGAGGGCAGTATCCCCCAGAAAACAGTGTCATTCCTCCAAACCATATGGATCACTTTGTAGTGACACTTATAGACAAGGAGCATTTTCTTAAACAAACACGAATCTAATGGATTAGGTCTGATCTAATTATGCATTCTGCATTAAGCTGACGCTCCCACTGTCTGTGGCTGCTAGCATAATTAAACTTAATGTACTTTTAATGATGTCTTCTTAACTCATGCATTCATACATGATTAGAATCAAACAGGATGAGCTGTCATGAGTCCAGGAGAGCTCTTTCGGCAGCTCCTGATGGGACTCACGTTGAAATATTAATAATGCAGATTTCAAGGTTAACAACATTGGTTTTGAAGTGGGGAAAGCTTGTCATACAGTTTGAGCTAATCTGAGGCAACAAAACGGCTCCCCTTTCAAGTTCAGCCTCTTCCCATCTTGTACATGGGCTCCTGGGAGCAGGGAAATCGAAGTTTTCCTTGGTAAAGATGTCATTAGTAAGGGAACTGCACTCTGGGCAGCAGTTAGCAAAGAAGCTGGGATAACTCTGTGGGCACCTTTTGTGGGGTTTCTGGGTGCTCTGTCCTGGCATGCTGAGTCTTTGCTCCTCTTCCCCTTGCCTGCTGCTTGTCTGAAAATCGTGAGCAGTTTGTCCTGGGGTCAAGGCAAACTCTACTTCTGGCTCTGCTCCTATTTGGTCAAGTAAAATCAGGCTGTATTCACCCTCCCAGCATCTCAGCTTTCTCTGTAACCTCCTTGGCACAGATAATGTGCTCCCTTAAGCTGTGCACCACCCTGTGCCATGGAGCCTGCTGATTCTTTGGCACTGCTGCCCTGGCTCCAGCACCTTTCATGAAGCAGGTAATAATACTGCAATGACATGTTGGGTTGTTCTTTCTTCTTCTGTTTTTATGCAATATTTTTTTAACAGCCCATGGCCTGGCAGCCAGGTTGTCTTCTGAGTTCCTGAGAGCAAGTTGTGAAATTGTCTGAAATCCTTCCAATGGGAAACCATTGATTTATTACACTGTAATGCTGATGTGAACAACACCATGTACCTTTCATCTAAAAAGTCAGGACTTATAGAACACGACATGCCATTAATTTTGATGCCAGCTTGAACAGAAGAGGAATTACTGCCAAAGGGATCCAGAGAGCATGTTAAACCAGCCCTGCAGAGTAATGAACATTCTTTGTGGCTGTTACATTATACTGTATTGATCCTTAGGAACGAGAAGGTACCTTGACAGCTAATTGGGGCCATCAAAGGCATCTCATAATATCTGTGTATGCGTGTGTGTGTGTGTGTGTACTATGTGATTAGTGCATGAGAAAGCGATGTGCAAACTTCAGCTAATTGCACTTCTCCCTATCCCTTCTGTGGATGAGGATTACTGTGTCTCAGGACTTTACTCTCCCCTTAGACGTTTGGCAGGCGAGTTCATTTGGGTACCAGCTCGGAGCAGATGATGCCCAGCACCCTGCCTCTCTCCATCCCTGAGCCAGGTGTATCTGCTGGCAGCCAGACAGTGATGCCTCCTCAGGATAAGTGTGTGCCAGCGAAAGGAAGATTAGCCTAAGTGTTCTGGTAACTGCCAAATAACTGAGTACTTTGTGAGACTGTGGCTCCATGTAACACCCCAGGTGCAGAAAGGCTCCTTGCTGAGTACAGCGGGATGGGTTATGGGATCACTTCTGCACAGTGCAGAGCTGGATTCACATCCTGAAGGAAGGGGAATTCATTTGCTTTCTAAAGCTATACAGAGATACAGGCTTATCTGCACTAAGACAACCATAATGTACATACCCAGAGCCAGTTCCAGGTTCTGGAAAGGAGTAGCTGGCAGTGCTGAGGGTGGGAATTATGTACAGATGAAGGAGAGATGGGCATAGGGAGAGAGAAAATGGGAAGTGGTGCTGCAGGTCAGGGCTGAGTGGAGAATCCCACAGTGGGAACGGTCAGGATTTTGATGGATAGATCAGTCTTGAGCTGCTCCTCCATGCCTAGGAGATCCTTCTCCTGGTCCTTGCATGCCGAACTCATCAGTATGATACACTCAAACTGTCAGGACCAAGTGCCAGGAAAAGAACAGAGCAGCTCTGTGTAAGAAGGAAGCTGTGGGGGGTGTCACCTTCATCATGAAGCTGGAGCAACATGGAGCCCAAGCTTTGTCTGGCAACTTTTGAACTGTGGTTTGCACTTAAGTTTTGCCCCAAAACCCCCACCCTCCCACAGGATGGTGAGCAGCTGTGGTGCACAGTGACATCCCTGTATTTCTGTTAATTCATTAATTGACTGGGTAGCAGTCAGCATAGGGGCTTCAGTCAAGCAGGGAATCTGTGTTTAAGAGAGGTCAGCAGCTACAAAAGCCATCAGAGAACAGGACACACAGGTCTCTGGAAGGTATTTAGGGTTAATCTGGTACCTTTGATGGTGGGAAGGGCCTGAACCCATCTCTTCCAGTTTCCAAGGTGGTGCTTCAGAGCAACATCCACTAGCTAAGCCCCAGTTTGTGTTGTTATTCCCAATGCCATGGCAGTGAAGAGTACCAGAAGTGTCCTAAGGGTGCCACACACCACTGTGATAGGTTGTCTAAGCTCTGGCATGCGCCTCCATGGTGAACCAATATGTTAGAAATGTGCACAAAAATGTTCTGGTGACTCAGAGCAGTGTGTGAGACCTGGGTCACTGACTGTGTCATTGTAAACAGCATGAGCCTGTGTTCACAGTGCAAACTTCCCCATGGTTCCAAAAACCTTTGATGGAGATATGTGGCTGAGTTGTTGGAGCTGAACAGCTTAGTGGTACCCACTGGGTTACAGCAAACATTGATACACCCCTGCCCCATCCCTTCACTGACCTTAGGTGAGCAAATGCTCATTGCATTTGATGGGAGGTAGGCACATGGACAAATAAGTCCAACCAAATATTTTTGGAGCACCCCAGCTTTGTGTCCTGGTGCCAGGGTTATCACCCCATAGCAAAGGGATGGACTGGTGATCCATCTGTTCCTCACCTGCTGCACTTCAAGGTTTGGCATTTTATTTGCTTCAATAGATGCTGAAGGTGGTTTTGGATTCTTACTGAAGACTTTCTTACCAAGGATATTTGCTTTTGCCACAACGAGGGAATTTTGTCCCATTTATGCCAAGATACACAGGAACGTTTCTCATGCATTTCTGCAACCTCTCTGGGAACCAAGAGTGAGCCACTGAGCAAGAAGAGCATTTTGAGATAGGATCCAAGCCCACACTACAGTACTAAGCATTTGCTGAAGACCAAAACAGTCAGATCCAGCACAGCCTGCCCATGGCAAGCTCATTGATTCAGGGAGCCACTAATAGGGAGCCACTTGTGGTTTGAAGCCTGAGGGTTCACAGCCCCTTTCAAAACGAGTTAATCCTACCCCTTGCTGACTTTATCTTTAAAATTCACCATCAGGTTTAAAAAAAACCCCAAACAACAACCAAAAAACCCCAAACCCTTGTGAATGCTGGAGACCTTGAATCTATAACCAGGGATGCCTGGTCCAGGGCACTTCAGTGTCTCAGCTTCCCCAGCCAATAAAGGGGAATGGCAATATGGGGAAGTCCTTCCAGGTCTGTGACACCAAGTGTCAGGGCATGACATTAGTGATTATAGTTCACCTCAGCATCTGTCAGCATCCACATACATTTCCAAAGCCCTTAAAATCCTAAATCTTTCCCCCTCTAACAGACTTTTGGATGAGGAATTTATTAGGTTAATTGTGTGAAAACTGAGTGAGAATCCTCTTAAATGTCCAAGCCTCTGAAACAGCATGGGAGCTGCTAGGAAAGCTGATCCTGGAGGGGATTTTTGGACCAGTGCTGGTTCTGAATTCTCTCTGAGCTGACCACATCTCTCTCTGTAAAAACAAACTAAAATCCCCTAATCACCCTCCTCAAAAAGTAACCCCACAAAACTCCAAACGAAGCAAAATCATTAACTCTGGACTCAAGAAATGTTTAGTTTCCTGGCTCTTGGGTAAATATTAGATAAGATTCCCAATTTCAACCTGAAGCAGTTTATTTGGCTGCTGTTCACAAGTCAGACACAGCAATAATCAAGGAAATCTCGTTTGATTCAGGTTGGGTAATATTGCCTGAGGGGTAACATCATTTTCATTTCCACACATCCAGCACTGGCACAAAACGGCATGGACAGGCATGAAAATGGATCATGGATCCTTGGTGCTAAAATTCCAGCTGATTGTTTCATTTTTTTTGGTGTAAATTATCATTACCAATAAAAATGTTGCCTGAAAAAAAAAAAGAGAATACGAAAAGAAAAACACTGTTGCATTTGATAAAGCAAAATTCATTGCAGTACTGCCAAAAATAAAAAAAATAATTAAAAAAGAAGGAAAAAAAAACAAAAGAGAGTTAAAACAAATATAGCTGTTAAATAAAAGATCCAGGTACCAAAGAGCAAAATTTAATGAAAGCCAAAACTGTTAAATATGGATTCCTGTTGAGAAAAAATGTCAATGTCTTTAAGAGTTTTACCATTACTCTATTTTTAAGAAAAGTGTAGTAAAAATACATATTACAAGTTAACATTTTCCACGCTTTTGTCCTATTCTTGGTTTTGTTTTTGTATTTTTTTTTAACCCATCCACTGATCAAACTGCATCTCACACCTTCACGTCACAGGCGGCCAGTCCTAGCACAACTGCCCTGCTTCTCATGAGACTGTCAAACTGCCCCGTTGGGCACCCCATGACTTGTTGCCACGTGGTCCTGTCTTTGGAGGAGGTGATGGGTGATTTGGAGGGTGCTGATGGGTCTTGGCAGCCTGCTCCCACCGCAGCGCCGAGAGGTGCAGTGCTATGGCAAGGTCTGGGATGTGGTAAGAGCTGGGTCAGGAGGTGCATCCGAGGGCTGTGGGCATGGAAACAGGCTGAGCTTGAAGGATGCCTCCGCTGTGCTGGCGCTTACACAGAACTGAAGTTAAAATTAAGTCATTAAAAATGGATTAAAAATAGAGATAAGCAAGAGGAAGTGACCTGAAGAGGTGTTTGGAGTGGCTGATAATAGGAGTTTAGGTTTGGTGGTGACAGATGAAGATCACGAGGGTTTCCAGTGGTGGAGAGAGGAAAACATATTGGCACAAGACATGCTGTGCTTGAGCTTAGGGCCTTAACTCTGATTTGCTGGTCTCCAAAGTGTTGCATCACAAGTAGGTAAATGGAACAGATACTTCAGATCAGACTGATGTTACAGGTGGTAAATGTATTGCTCTGCACATTCGTACACTAATGGAAACTGGTATTCCAGCAGCTTCCAGCTGTACTTATGGACAGCTGCATAGACAGATCCTCCTCATAGACCTGTGCCAGTTATTTGTCTGCATCACTTTCTCTTCATCTGCCTCATGTCTTTTCCTGCTCCTCTTTTCCTCAGTTGTAGAAAAAAAAGAACCTAAAAACAACAAGAAAGAAAAAAACCCAAGAAAAAAGGAGAAAAAGCAGCTCAGAATGCTCCAATAGCAGTCTCTGGACAGTCTGCTGGGTCCTGTGAGAAGCTTTGAACTTGATGTGCCATCAGTGGTGAACCTGTGATGTAGCACAAGGTTAAGTGGGTGCACTGTGCTCCTTACCCCACAGATCTCTCTTTCTCCAGATGTTCCCCTGGGAATGCTTCACTTCTGGGGTGGTGTCTCAGGCCCACCAGGGTGGGAAGCGTTTGTCTGTTCATGCCAGTGATTCACAGAAGGAATGTTTTGTGCAGTTCTGGAAAGTCATCCTTGCCCCTTCGATCTCCACGCCTGTGGTTGGGCTCTCAGCTGCGTGACTGGCAGTGCAGGTTTCTGCAATACCCAGCTTGGGATCAGCAACCTGCTCTCCTGGCTTGTGGATGCTTCCCCCCCCTCTAAGGATACATGAGTGGGAATCTCCTACTTTTGGCTTGGCACCCAGAGAGGCCACAACTTGATGGAAATGCTGAGGTTGACCAGCCCTGATGCTGTCCAATGTCATGGATGCTTGAACGAAGCTCTTGTAGGGTTTCCTCCTTGGTTTGCTTCGGCAGTTCCTTCCAGGAAGCCATTCCAGCCACCCACCTACAAAACGTCTCTCTTAATTAGAAAAATGGCCATAAAGGGATTTCAGAGCAAAAAGCCAGGGATATTCCCATTGTAGCCCCATGACTTCTAGCATGTTTTACTGGTTAATAGGCAGCCATCTGGAACTGGACATCTTGAGATGGTCTGTTCCCAGCTCAAGGTGGTTCCCTTATGTGACCACCAAAAAGGGAGCACGCACAGAAGCTAAGCAATGAAGAAATGGTTCACAATTGCTTATTAGCCCCCAGTAACCTAGGCAGGAGAGTCGCATGTGAAGGGAATGCGGCATTTACTTCCTCTCTTCCATAAACAGCAGCCAACCATGATCTTAGACCAACCATCTGCTCTAGTCTGCCATGCATGATGCTCTCCACTCCAGGCACATGATTCTTGTCTTGAACCGCCACTCATCATCTCTGGAAGAATTATAATTTGTCCTTGGGTTACCTGGAGTTTCCAAAGTCATAACTTTGCCCCTGGAAAACAGCTTTGTGTTCTTGCTCAGGTTCTTTCTTGCATGAAGTCCTTCCTGTTGCAGGGAGAGCCGTTTGCAGCTCTGTCTGCCTCCTCACAGTAACTCCACAGCCCGAATTCACAACAGAACAACGGAAGGCAGAATCACGATGGACACAAGGGGTCAGTGCTGACACCCTGCAGGGAGTTCACCTTGCCATTTATCGGATTTTCTTTTTTTTTTTCTTTTTTTTTCTTTTTTTTTTGCTGTTAGTAGCTCAGACATTATGGTTTGCATCCCAAACTAAACCAGATTGAAGGACTGAGCAGGGAAGGGGGAAAGGGCTGATGTTACCCTGACACCACAGGAATTAGTAAGAAAAAATATATATATTGCACACACTAAGACTTATTAACAACCAAGTTAAAACAAAATGGCATTGTCCTCATTAGTGTTCCAGTGGTTCTTTGATCAGGGACGGTTCACGAGTCTGTTAAATCCCATTACGCTCTCCTTATTGCAGTACAGACCTGTTTCTGTTCTCCTGCCGGTGGATCTGTTTGCAAATAAAAAGGGAAATAGACTTGATTTCCTTGAGAAGATCCATCCAATTGTCCCTTCTGTCATCGTCGTTTGTCTTGTTGGTGTTGGGTTTGTTTTTGGCTCTGGAGGGGGTGGAGTTGGGCTGCCCCTGCTCGCACCCAGGCAATGGGTCAAAAGGCCAATTATAATCCCGTAGCTCCCAGGGACATGCCGGTGCTGTGGCTCATGCACGGGATCGTCTGCATGGATTTGGGGAAATCGTGGCTGACCACACGTCCGTTTTCTCCACTGCCTCCTGCTGCAGCTGGCCTGGGAAGGGTTGATGTCCGTATGGCTTCGTTGATTGATTGCTGTGGGATTAAACAAAAACCCTTTTTAGGAAAGACGGGGGGGTCTCCCCCTGTCCTTATCAATGTTGGAGAAATTGCATTATAAACCAGTGTTGTCTTTCTGCCACTGTTCTCTCCCTGCCACTGTTCTCTCCCTCCTCGTCTCCATTCACTCTCACTTTCTACATGTCCCTACTGCATCTGCTCTGTTAATTCGCACCTCTTCTACATTCAAAATTAAACGTTTCAGCAGTATTTTGGGGCATAAAGCACACATGCCATATGCAAAAACTATTCAACCCCTACAAAATAAGAACAGTCATCCTGGATCTGAGCAGAGGTATTATACACACTTCCCCCATAGCTATGCTATTACTACTCCAGCACTGTTATGTTTGGTGGACTCTGACTCACTGCAAGCATATGTTTAACTTTCCTCATGTGAGAAGTTGAGCATGTGCCTATGTTTTTGTCTGCAGTGACGACTGAGGTAACCAGGAAATGCAAACCTAATTCAGGAACCCAAATCTCATCTTCCTGTTCCAGATACTGTCCAAAGCATTTGCTTTTGGAGATCTAAGGAAACCACCTGTTTAGATCAACTGAACTAAAAAGTGAGGTCAGTTGTTTTCTTGGTGTTCAAGGTGTCTCTAAGGGAACCATCATCCTTTCTTGACTGGGATATCCAACTGAAGAATTATACAGAACAGATAAATCTGAAGCAGCTATTCAGAAACAGTCAACTTGGTGCCTTGCCAGGCATGGAGCAATCTCCTGTGCTAGAGGGATCTGCAGCTTGCCCAGGGGTCTTGCCCAGGGGTCAGTAGGGGCTTGCTGAGCAGAGGTTGGGTTTAGAAGAGGATCTGACCCATCTTTCTGGGCTGAGCTCTGCTGAGTGGCCTTGTGGAGTGGTCACTGATGGTGGAAGCCAGCCAAAAGGAGGAGGTTAGAACATGTTAACATTGGGAACAGCAATTCCTTACCATGGTGGTTGTATTTAACATGACAAGAGGACTGCAAGCTAGCACTGATGAGATGGAGAGGGTCATTTCTAGCAACACAGGGAAGCCAATGTCAGAGCAGAATCTCCTTAAGACTAAAACTATGGAGCTGCTGCATTCTGACACTTTCCCAGTGTGTTTGTGATGTACCTAGCTTTACAGTGTAGACAGCAATTATAATTTAATTTTCTATATTCAGGGACATTAATTGCTCACATTATCTTACCCCTGTGCTCAATGTACCTCTCATTGCCTGTAGAATTGTCTGAACCTCAGTGGGAAAAGAGCTATTGCACATTCTCAGTGAATTAGGGAAGTTATTATTGCTGACAAAACCTTAAGCATGTTGTGAAATGGTGACATAAAAGCCAAAGAAATGTTAGCTTATTTTCCTTTTGATTCTGGGTAAGTTTCAGTGCTCAGGGAAGTGAAAATCTCTCTATAAATGTTATGGAACTCACTGCTTACTTCATACACTCCTATCAACTTCCACGCTCACAGCAGAGAGCAGAGGGCTGGATAAAGGAGAGGAGGGATGTGCTACCCTTACAGCACAGACCCCGCTGCACCCTTGTATGCAGTGGTAGCTGTATAAGGGACTGCCTCTGCTACTCATCTGAGCCAAGCTGCAATGTTCCACGGATGCTGCATTAAATGTGTATCCCCAAGGCTCTCAAATCTAATCCACTCTTGACATGACACTCAGAAATTTAGGCACATCAGAATTTAGGGCTGAAAAAAAGCCTCCCGAGAGATAGGAAGTATGCTTCTGCAAGATGATGATGGGATGGGGAAAAAAACCCACATCACAGGACACATAAGAGGCCAATTTCTCTCTAAGGAGACCCATAATTCTCAATTCAGAGACCCACACCGTCCCTTCCAGGGCAACAAGGGTAGAGTATGTATCTGTGTTGCCAACCTGCAAATGGTGCCAGCAAAGGGCCTGGCAGGATTTGATTCATCACCGTGCTACCCCAGTTTGATCTTGCTTTGAACTACTTGGGTTTGGTGATACTGGGTTTTTTATTACAGCAACGGCTGCATCGCACCAACCCCAGCACACTTCAACCATGCTGCACACGTGTTGCCACAGTCTGCTGCCTTTCCTTTGGAGGAATGGCAATGTGTTCCTGCTACTGTTTGTGCTGTGGTTTCACTCTATATCTGGATTCTAAACTAGCATCATGCCACGTGTCTGATCTTGCACCAGCTCCCCCCTACGGCCCACTTGACCCTCTTTTATTTTCCTCTGATGCTCCTATTCCTTTCTAGCAACTTGAGTGACACAGTCACTTGGTTATCCCTATGTCTTGGCTTTCCACCCATGGTCTGGGCTGCATCCATCCCGCATCCGTCTCCGAAGGCAGCTTTGGAGCCAGGGTAGGATCAGAGAGAAGGTGTGAAAGGCCAAGGAATGTGTTGCCACCTTCATCCGCTTTGATTCACTTCTGGACTTGTAACAAAACTCGATTAAGGCAACCAGCATGGCTAGTCCGAGCCCACCGATGAGGATATAGAAAACCCCTGCCACATTGCTGAGACTCAGCGCGCTCGTCTTGTCCTACAAGAGAAAGGAGAAGGGAGGGAGGGGAGGGCATGTGGGAAGGAGAACAACAAAATTAATATGAGATTGCTCCAGCAGGGATGCTGCACAAGATAGCAATGTTGGCATTACATCACCTCCCTCCTTACATGAACAGATGACATTTCTAAAAGCCTTTTCAATTTTTAATTCGGTGTCTAGTAAACCTAATGTTTCCCTCACACAAACAAATAACCATTTCTCCCGCAGTGTGACTCTCTGTAAAGGTTTGGGATCTCCGCTTTTCAATCAGCTAACTTAAGTGCTTATTTTACCCAAAAATGCCTAGTTTAAATTATTGATTAAAGGAGGGGAGAAAAAAAAAAAACAAAGAGAAGGTTCTCTGCATCTGTGACATTTGCTTGTCCCTGACGTCTCGCCTGAAATAACCCGTTCTCTTGGAAGTGCTTATTCCTTCATTCCTAGATTGTTTCCCCCGCAAATTCTGTTGCTGAGCAACACATCGAAATGGCTGGGGGGGGGGAGGTGTTCTTTTTTCATCCCCCCCCCCCTCCCCTCTTCAGTGCTGAGGTTGAGGTGACACCCGAGCTGTCCTCAGAAACTCATTTGATTTCTGTGTAATAAGGCAGTTATTTCATATGCAATCAAGACCCGCTGATGCATGTCTAAGCTAATTATTTGGTTGGCAATAAATAGGGCTATTAATGGACCGCAAGTCACAGTCTGCAGCTACATTCTGATTTTACAATCGCCTAATGAATCGTCACGGCTCTCTGGGGAAGAGGCGAGTCTCACAAAGACTCGTAGCACTGTTAGGGAAACCGAGTCCCCACAGGTAGCACTGATGGCACTTGGTGAAGCTCTCAAAACCGTCTCTTCCATGCTGACCAGGTGGAGCTGGGGGGAGGTTGGGATAATCTGGGCAGCAGCACAACCCAGTGTACCAGGCTCCTGTTTCTAGGATGTGCTTTCTCTATAGTAGGGAGGTCCCCTGCTCCCTGTTTGTCACTGCTCTTCAATATTGACTTGATACCTATTTGCTAGCACAGATTCCCCAGGGCAAGCACTGCAGGTCAGTGCAAATCTCTTGGAGCAAACAGGGTCCAGCCAGCACTGACAGCCCTGCACCCTGGACATGGGAGAACAATTACATATGGAGCATTTGAGATGCAGCCACACAGTTCAAGAATAATAATATTTATGCCTGTAGAAGTGTCTGCTGTTTGGAATGAAGCTTCTGCATGGTTCTTGTTTCCCGGGTACTACAGGGACACGTGGACCAGTGGGTGGCACAGCTTGTTCCTTGCCCTTGTAGGACAGTTGATTCACTTGCTTTGCTTGGCAGGTTTTACAATAAGCAACCCACACTTTTCGGGCAGGGCAAGGATTCAGGAAGCAGAACGCTATATTGGAGAGATGTCGAAAGGGTCCAAAACCAAACACCAACATGAGGACAGAAGGTTTTGATTCAAGAGCAGTCTGCCTGGCACCAGCACTGTCTTTCAGGCAAGTATGTTTTGCCAAAGGATTCTGTCTGTTGCAGTTCTAGGGTTTGGTGGCAAAAAAATTAACCCACAAAGAATGAAAACACTTCATTTTTTTTCAAAATTAGGAAACCCCTCCTGTTACATAAGAGAACTTATCTTCTTTTCTTATTTTTTAATAGAAATTCTTTTCGAGTGTTCAGACAGGAATACTAAAAGAAAAAATAATATATATATATATATATATTTTTTTTTTTTTTTTCCCTTCTGGCCTATGTGAGCTGCAAAGCTTCTGCCCAGCTGGAGCTCTCACCACAGGCTCCAGTGTCATAGGGAGCAACTTTCCATCCTAAACCCTCTGCTGAAAGGTGCTGAGGTTTGGTTAAGTGTAACCCCTGCAGAGTTTCTGTCACTGGAAAAAAACTCCACAAGTGATGTCATGTTCCATGCTTCAGTGATTGACATCACTGCCAAGAGAGTCACTGCCATCACCATGTGTGTTACACTGCTGTGGACATGATGGTCACCGCTGGCAGACAGATTTGGTTTCTCCCTTGTATAACTGTCATGCACTCATCAGTTTGTAATCTTGCCGATGCTTCCTGCATGCTCATTGCACTGAGAGACTTCTGCAAGTATCCTCTTAATTTCTGCAGTTTCCATATTTGAAGGATTATTTATCCAGTCTTTTATAATCTGCCTTTGTGCATATTTTCCCCCCAGGCTTTGACTGTACCAGTCATCTCTTCTCTGCAGATTACTGGACATACTTTTAAGCAGCGGATGAAAAACGTAAGGAGTTTTTTAGTGAAGATTTAGAAAAGAGGAGCAATTACTCCATGAAAACTGGGTTACAACACATCAGGCACTTTGCCTCTTCAAATTTAGGCTAAAGGGACTGCACCAGCTTAGGGGAGGGACAAAGACACTAGAGGTGGGCCGCCCTCCTTGACATCCCAACCTCTTAGCCTGTTTCCTTAATGAAAAGTGGCTGATTAGCACATGCTCTGCATTCAGAGGGAAGGATGGGGTCAGGGAAGGAGGTGCAGCAGCCTAATTGCCTGTGTCTTACTAATAATTTTCAGTCCATATATTTGGCTTGATTTGATAGACGAGTGGAGATCTTAAAGATTTCAGGGACCTTCCAGCTTTGTGAAAAAGAATGACACTGTAGAGAAGAGAAAGCCTATTAACGCTCTCACTCAAATGTATCAGCACAATCCATACTAGGCATCAGAGATTCTACATTGGTCTTTGACTTGCAGGCACAGATCATTCAGAAACCCAGCTTCCCTGGCTCACAGGGCGTGGAAATACACAATTTTCAGGTTTTACTCTACACAATATTCTTGTATTTCCACCCCCAGTTTGGGGGTCATGGTCCAACAGGACACCTTCTCAGCTGGCTGCAATGGCAGACTCATCTGGCAGCCAGGAAAGGCTGCTCATTCTTAGTTTCTACTTTCCTCCTGATGCCAGCAGCATATTGACCAGTGATAAAGAGGAGATGACCAGTAAGGAGATGAGTAGTTTCCTGCACCAGTATTTCATACAATTAATTTCAGAGCTGTTGCACTTCTCTTGCATTTACTTTGCAGTAGTGTTGTTGTTATTGTTGTTGTTATTATTATTACTGTTATTACTACTACCACTAATCTATCATTGGGACAGTTTGGGTGAACTGGAAGTTGTCCTGCACAGAAGGCCAAGGAAAGCATAGTGATGCACCATGGTGGGCAAAACTGGAGGAAGGAAGAGAGCAGCCCGAGTTTCACCTCTGCCACCATAATGATTTTTCCCCCAATGATCCAAAGTCACGGGCAGCTTCAGCAGGGCGCTCAGGAACACGGAATGGCAGGGGCATGGCTGATGACACAACCTGTTCTCACGAGCCGGGCTGAGAAGGGAAATGCTCTTGGGGTGTTACTTGACTTCTTCCTCATTCTCTCCTTTTTCATTTTGTTTCCTTCCCTCTTCCAGCAGAACATGAAGAGACCTTCTCTAGGGGGGAGCTCCCATCTCATTGCTCCCACTGGCAGCAGGACCAGAGCACACAAAGGGTAGGAAACTGCATGTCCCACCAAGGCTTTGCCTGCTGTTTCCATGCATGCTTCTGCCTTAATAATGCTCGTAATAATAAAAAGTCCCAAATTATGTGAACTGCTTGAGAGGACCCTCCCTTCCTCTCTACTTGGGCTCTGTGACACCAGATGCTCTCCCGTGGAGCTGCCCATCACTGAACCAGCTTGTTAGTGGGAGTGTAAATGTCAGTGCTCGTCTCCCGCAGCGGCAGAGCGCTGACGTGGGGGGAAGATTGGCAGGTGAAAAGAGAAAGAAAAACCCATCTTCCCGAAAGCCCGGCCTTGTTGCTGCAGCAACCAGGCACCTTCCCGTCTGTTCCTCTCAAACATGGCACCGTGTCCGTCATCCTCTTTGTCATTATTTATCCTCCTTGGCTGAAAGGCATTAAGGCCAAATGTCTCTGATTTCTCAGCAGGGCCAGTCCTTTCTTTTACCCTGCATGACCAGAGCCTGTGGTCAGCACAGGGTGATGGCACCTCAAGCTGTTCCGGTCTCCATGGAAGATGAACTGTCCTTAGAGCGGGTAGTAGCTCCAGAAGTTGACTTTTTTACACCAAACTCTGGGCTGCTTTTTATTCAGGCAGGATCTGAAGGTCAGGAATGAAGTACATAGCACTGGCCATTGACTCTGAGTGCTGCCACGGGTATGGATGTGTGTACATGGGTACATGCATGGCTTGCTGTGGGCATGAGTCTGCCCAGCATGAAAAGATTTGGATTTGAGAACCAGTCAGCTCCCTGTAAAGGCAGGGCAAGGTGGTAGCAGGATTTGTTCCCTATTTTTGTGGTTTTTTTTTTTAAACAAAAGTGTTATTGCAACCAGAGGAGTGGGAGATCCCTGTGGCTTTGATGAAGGTTTTTTAGTTGCATGAAGCTCTCTGGTTACCCTGCACGCAGGTTGCACCTTGCCATCCTGGTCTGGAAAAAAAAGCTTCCTTTCCCTTGTTGCCTTGCTAAAGCCCCAGGGAAGAGAACCACATCTCTCTGCCCTGACATTCAGCATCCACCTTGTCATTACCTTCCAGCAACCCAAAGTATCTCTTTCAAGCCCACAGCACATTTCATAGCCTGCAAAAACAGCTGTCCATCCTGTGCTTGTTGGTAAAATGGGGTCCTTCTAGAGAATTGCCTAGTTACAGAGAGTCTGTCTCTCTGCTGCACTTATTTCTTCTGTGGCAAGTAGTGAGGGAATGCAGAAAGGCTAGGAGACAGGACAAGGAATTGGTGCATGGTTCCTAGCTATGTGAAGTGCTGGAGGGTT